>NW_020861513.1:0-30323 GCF_003713205.1 Coffea eugenioides
AGGTTTAAAACATAGATTTTGAATCTTTGGTTGAGCATCGAAATGGAATCGGAATGGCACCAAATTTGGTATGATTACACTACCATATAAGGGCTATTCTTCTGTCAAATTTCATACAAAAATTCATTCGAAAAGTCGATTAACAAAATAATTAAAGTTCCACAGTTTGCTTAGGTAAATCTGCCTTGCACTTGCGTTTTCCTTTTCTCAAGTATTTGGCCAATGAAAATTCCTCGAACATGATTCATTTATGAAGACAAAGTTTAGGAAACATCCAAAATACGTTTAGTAGGTGATTAACACCAAAAATTTCGAATAACAAGTCCCAAATCAAGATTAGCTATAAATCAGTCCAGAATTAGGGTTTTCTTTCACGAAGACAGTTCTGAAATCTGGTCACATCTCACTCAATTCAACTCGAAATTGAGCGTAGTCAGTGGCGTTGAAAACTACATTTATAAGGCTACAATTTCTTAGAAAGAATCATTTTAAAATTTTGTCCACAGCTAACTCATATTTGAACATCAAGTCGCAGCTCAAAACAGGGCTTCCAGTACAAACGAGAAACAGAACTGACAACTTTACAATGTTGGTACGGCTCATTCAGGTGGAATCACGGCATGCATTTTATACCGTTGGAAAACTGGAAGTGTCTACGTTCTAATGCCGCAAACGGCCCTCGATTTTGACGTCGAAATAAAGAGTTATGGTCGAAACAAAATCACTGCCAGAGAGGCTCTGGTTACATTTCCAGTTTTGCTACATTTCTGTGTCTACATACTTGAATTAGTCTTGCCTAAATATAAAACTTATTTGTCATATTTATTTAGAATTACTGCTGGTTGTTTATATATTATAGAAAATCAGTGTCCGTAACAAAGGAAATCGTGCCGAGAATGAAACTCATACTACTGTGGGAACAAAGTCACTTGCTAGAGTTGTTGAAGAGAAGGTAATCAATTAAAACTGTTTGGAGATGTGCTTATACTTTTTGTCCTTCTTCACTCTCGAAGTCAGGTGTCAAAATTTCTATTTGATAGAAGAGGAAGGAGGGAGTGGAGTTTTCAGAGATAGAAATGTTTGAAATCAGTCGTACATCAAAGAAGACAGGAGGGCTGATAAATGATCTAGCGAAAGAGACTTTGGTGCGAGATGTCCGTTTATTTTTATGCATTTATAGCTCCTTTGTGACATGCCTTTTAACACCTAAGCTATTCTGTCTTGTCTAGGCAACAATGAAAGAGATGGAAGCATCAACTTCAATGAGCAGTGCTGAAATTGTCAACAGCAACTTGGATACATACCTGGACAGCTTCGTAATCAAAGCACAACCAAGAGGCAAGCAATGGAGATTGACCACTTGAGGAGTGAAATTGAAGAACATTGAAGACGGGCAAATGTGGCAGAGCAACGAGCTACACGAATTACAGAGGAATTCAATGCCCAAAAGGAGCTAATTAAGAGCTTGCAAGATCAGCAACTTGAAACTAGGGGGCTGTACGAGGAGTTGATAGCCCAAATGAAATACTTGCGCAAATGATAGACAGCAAAAAGGTGAGGAGTTTCAACCTTAAGTCTCGATGACTTGATTATTGGTATAATTTTATGCTTAATGTTGCTCCAAAGATAATACTTATTGTGAAAATCAAGCCTTAACTTCGCACCCTGACTTTCTAGTCTTTGTTGCATTTGCATTGTGTGAAACTGTGAGCACTTGAAAGTACACTACTGTATCTTGTGAAACTGTGAGCTCTTGAAACTTTGTTGCATTTGCATATTGTGATATGTGTCCCTGGCTCTTCATAAAAGGTTAGATTTTTAGCTCTGGAAATTGGCTATTGTGTTTTGTCACCTTAATTCTTCTAACGTTCAATTATGGAAACATTGAATCTAGAAATTGTGTTTTATTCTGCACCCTATATCCTCTCTATATGGGACGTTGGGGAATTTTGTATGCAGTAATGGAAACTTTGCAAGAACCGTGCCTCTAGAAATGAATGCCAATCCTAATTACTTGGCTAAAATAAGAAGCAAAAAGGCGGGTATCACCTTTCTATTGAAGCAATCTTCATTGGGCCAAAGCAAGCATTCATGCTTTTGTTATTCTCAACTTTAACAGTTTTGTCATTGTCGTGTTGAATAAATCAGAGAATCAAGATAACTATATTGCTTTTTTCTCTCTTATCTGAATTTTCTTTCTTCTGCCCTCTTTCTTTTATAGTTTGGGGATTGTGGTCCAGTTTCTGTTATGGTCATGTCTGCTTATTTCTGTACCATTGTCAGCTGTATATTAATGCCTTAATGCTCACAACTAGGTATTTATAAAACATCATCTTTGCCAAATTTACTACTGTTGATCTGAAATTCTATCCTATCAGCATTGCTCATGCTTATTGGCCATTATTGCGAACGTGTGAAAGTGTGCTGGTTCAAATATCTGTTCTTTTGTAGCTGGGAAAAAAGATACTAAATTTTATTTGTTTACATATTCTATGCACAAAGGAGAGAAAGGAGGCAAGAAAACCATCTTTAATTCTTTTCTTTTACATGAGAAAAAACCCCGACCTGATGATTCTTTGCGAAATTAGAAAAATATTTTACTGATTTTTGGCTGAACTTTTATTTTGGCTGCTTCACCTACTTGACTGATTTTTTTACTTAATTCACAGTAGTTGGATATGCTGAAACTCTAAAGAAAAGTTTATTTTCAATGCAGTCTAGGTTCATATTTTGATCGTGAGAAGATTGATGATGATCGTGCTGCAAGAGATGCTCAAAATCTGACCATAGCTGTGTAGTTTATGCTTTAGTGGCAAAATCTAGTATTCTATCTTTTAGGAAGGATATGTATTGGCCATTAGAACTTACATTGGCCATTAGAACTTACAACTGATTATATGGGATTACTATATTCCCAACATTTGTGGTTCACTTCTATTTTGATTAATTTGGAGATGTGTTATGGCCAAATATATGAATTTGCGGCATATATTCTACGTTGATTTTGCCTTTTGTCAAATTGAATGTTTTGTTATATTTGTTGAAAATGGCATCGCAATACTATATTTATAATGGTCAATGTCAACTCTTTAAGACAACTCAGTGACAACTTTCAAAGGAAGGTTGTCACTAGCATGCAAGTTCACCAAGCCTTTTGTCAAATTGAGTTTTGCTATAATTGTCGGAATGTCGTGACAATGATGAACAATTGCAGCTTATTAAGATAAAGTTCAGTGACAACCTTTATGCAAGTTCACTAAGTAACGATTATTCCTGTCACTGAATACTAGGACTGATAGTGACAAGTTCAAGTCGTCACTGTAGACTTTAAATTTGTGACGACTTTTGCTCCATTTATGACAAAAAAATATGTGAAATAGTGACAAGAAAATTTGTCACAGAATGATAACCATTAGTGACGACTTTGTCCTCGTCATTAAATAACAAAATTTAGTGACGATTTTCAAAGGGTTGTCACACGTACCCATTTGTGACATAGAATTAGTGACAATGATGTGCCAATGGAAAAAGTCGTCACTATACTCATATAATGACGACTTTTTGATTTTTAGTGATGATTTTTTGTTGTCACAAAAGACCAAATTTATTGTAGGACATGTCCATGCCGTGAGAAGTTCATCTATCCTAACCACGTGGTGCTAGGGGTGGTTGAGAAGAGGAGACAGTTGACCTATGATCTCAGGGTAGCTCGAGCAAAGATAGAGGTGATGAGGGCCACTATGAATGTCCAAGCTGCCAGGATTCAGGAGTTGGAAACTAGGATCCTCGAGAAGCGTCAGAGGGCTAATGCCTCCCACGCTGAGGTTCAGGCGACCAATGGGTGCCTTATTCGAATTGTAGAGGATGTGAGATATCGTGTGGACGGTATTCTGGCGGAGTGTGGGACCATAGCCGATCACATAGAGGAGGCCATGAGTGGAAGAGAACTTGGGGATGCTGCCCCTAGTGATCCGGAGGAGATAGAGCCCATAGAGGCAGAGGCCGAGGAGGAACTCGAGGAGGATCCTTCTGTGGATATGGGGTCCGCTAGTTCGATCCACTCAAACTAGTAATTTTTTGATTTTTTTATTTTAGCTAAGCTCTTAGAAGGGGTGATCCTTATCTTGAGACTTTTTGTATTTTGTTGCATATACCCCTATATTTTTGAAGCACTTGAATGCCTCTGTCCTGTACCTGATATTATTGACTTGTTTTATGAACTCTTGACTTGCAGACCCCATATCCTCAGAAGGATCCTCCTCGAGCTCCGCCTCCATTGGCTCTATCTCCTCTTCATCACTAAGGGCAGCATTCCCAAGTCCTATTCCACTCATGGCCTCCTCTATGTGATCGGTCATGGTCCCACACTTCACCAGAATACCGTCTACACGGTATCTCACCTCCTCTGTAATTCAAATAAGGCGTCCATCAGTCGCCTAAACCTGAGCGTGGAAGGCGTCAGCCCTATGACGCTCCTCGAAGACCCTAGTCTCAAACTCTTGAATCCTGGCAGTTTAGGCCTTCATAGTGGCTCTCATCACCTCCATCTTTGCTCAAGCTACCCTGAGGTTGTAGGTCAACTGTCTTCTCTCCTCAACCACCCCTAACACCACGTGATTAGGGAACGTGAATCTCTCACGCCACAGACATGTCCTAACCCGACTGGCGGGTGACCACCAAAGGGGTGGTCCGCCTCCAATGAACCGAAACCGAATCACTAAGAGAGGTCCCTCAATCCTGTCACTGTCGCTGCCACTGTTCATTTCCTACAAACAACTCACAAGACTCAAGGTTAGGTTCTTAAAATCACTAGTGCCACTCAAAGATCTAACTTAAGATTTATCACAAATTTCTATGACCAAAAGTTCACAACTCAAAACTCCTAACACTATTTCAGACATTTCAAACCTAGAATTATAATTTTAACTGTGACACCCCCACCTCTCCCTAGGACGAGCCCTAAGATATCAACGGGATGCCTGCTCAACTTTCATCAGGACTTGCGCACTCATTCTAACTTAATAGATATCCACAAGTAAACTATAGATTTAGAATTAAAAGAATACTTCGAATATACAAGCCAAATTCTTCTAAGGCTACTATCTACTATTACAATCTAAAATTTTAAATATAACAAAATTTACACTTCAATTGTCTCAAATGTCATACAAGAGGTTTACTAACTTCAACCAAAAACTGCTAATCTAGAGTTTCCCAACTTTCACTTCCAAAATTTGTTAAGCAATAACAATTTAGGGTGAATTAACGCTCAGTGAGGTTAAGAAAATCAAACAAGGAAGCAAGTAGCATGAACCAAATCAAATAGCACACTTAAAAGTGACAACATGACTTTCGTATAAGTGAGCGAGTAAAAAGTAAAACACAAGTAAAAATGGTACAGGAGCTCTCAGGAACTATTCCCACGTCACAGCTGATTCAAGCCATTTTTGGCTGACCATCCATCAATTCAAATAGCAACATGTCCGTAGAGCTCCACTTACTTTTTCTATCCACCATATAATCCCCTCGGATCCGGAACCCAACAAACACGAGGTGGCAATACTATTTGAACACGTCAAACAAGATTTTAAAAGATCAAACTATAAAATTTCTCATGATTCACCAAGTTTCTCGAATAACCCTTGGCAACTCGAGTTACGAGGTTAGCCAAGGAGTTGGGGAATCTCCACAAGTATAATTGATCGATGAGACAACACTCCAATCGATTTAGAATTGATCATAGCACTGAATCGGGAAGAGAGGCACGTCCCACCCGAATAGGATGTGGTACATGCTGTCGCACAGTACTCACGAGTTAAAAGCATGTTCGAATACAAGTGCAAGTCACACAAATTCGTATAACAAGTGGCGCGAGTACTCAAGAGGAAGAGGATGAGGGTGATAAAGTACACCCTCACCTCGACAAGTTTACAAATCACAAAAATCACATAGCACTTGTACAAGTGTCATTTCAATCAAAGCAACATGAATCATGCACTTGACACTCACCAAAGTTAAGAGTAAAGCGAGAGCAAAAGCAAGAGGTTAAATGAGTTTCTCGGTGTCCACGTGATCACTTGAGACATGCACAATCACGGTTACCTAGGTATTCGACCAAGACTAATTAAAAAAATCCCTTGCTATCCACACTCAAGAGTCTCAAGCTCAAGTCAAATTAAAAGAGAAACTTTCTCACTTAATCACTGAAATAATACTCAAGGAGGACTCAAAAGTTTCATTTTCGAGTCAAGTCGTGGCAAGTACTTTCGATTTCAAAAGAGGAGCACAATGCTTAATTTTTGACATGAAAATCGAGGAAGGGAAAAAAATATTTTCATATTTTAAAACTCCTAATTCTATACCCAAGTTTTAGAATATAAGTGAGCGTTCACATTTTCTAAACTTATGAAATCAAAATCCATCAAAAATGTCACTTATTTCATAGTAAATATTGGAGTTGAAAGCTCCAAGTTTCAAATATGAAGTTAGTGAAATTCCTCAATAATTACTCTAGGTAAAACGGTCAATTTATAGTTCATTTTCATAGAAATCGAGGGCAAAAGACTAGGAGGTGAAAAATCTTATTTCGAAATCAAAAGAAATAAACTAGTTTCGCTTGAAGCTTAACCAATTTCCAAACAATCAAGTTTTCCCATCCAAATCAAGAGAAATCTCATGTGCTTGGTGAAATCCATTTCCCAAGTATGAATGGGGTGCAAATAATAAAAAAGGTTAGGCTTGAAACCCAGAAAATATTTCCAAACCATTTTTGAGCTTTTGTCACTTTATAAGGAGAATTTCAGTTTTTGTAACGTTCTTTGAAAAATCATAACTTGAGTTCCATAACTCCAAAAATTGTAAATCTTATACTGTTGGAAAATAGACTCAATGAACCAAAACTCTCTAGAAGACACTTCTACCAGATTCAAATCAAAAGCCAGCCAAATTTTAGTTCCAAATTGCTGCTACAGTAAAAACAGAGCAAAACCGCCTTGAATTTCAGTGAACTTTGAAAATTTATCAAAATTCATAAGAGTCGAACTAACCCCTGAAATTTACAGGACTGAAAGAACTTCAAGTTTAGTTTCAAACATAACAAAAGGAACTCAATTTGAATTTTGGTACACTAAAATACAATAATTTTTCGAAAGCTAGTATTAGAAACCTGAAACATGAAAATTCCTGCAAATCTACTGTGAAATCTCTCTCTTTTCCTTTCGTTTAAGCTGAAAAATAGTATGAGGATTAATAACAGGCAAAGAGGCATGATTAACCACTTCTGGTTCAACAAAAATTTCATACAGATAATCTAATTTATTACTATTTACTTTGTTTAATACAAGACCACTCATAGTAGTAACACTAGTAGAATTAGAAGCAGACATGTTTATCAAATCCTAAATTCTTTTAACCCTAAGATTCTGATCTATGACTACACGACTCTTTTATTATTTTTCTCTTTCTTGATTATGCAATTTCTCAGTTTTTATGACATGAAAACGATGATGAAGTAAATCAATAGTAACTTGTCCACTAATTATAGAATAAGACATAGGATATAGATATTCTGAATATTTTTTCTTTTCATCCTCGTACATATCTATTAACATAAGACAATCTTCTTCATTGCATTCCTCAGAGTTTTCCCTGAAAATAATGATTACGGATATATTCATACCAAATATCATAACTACCATAAAGATTTAACCATTGCATATTTTCATGGTATTCATTGACAATATTCATAAAATTAACTTGTAAATAGGAGAAAAAATAGAGTGTAGAGACTTATTTCCTTTAAACATGTCGCTCTAATACCAACTATCAGAGTGGCCAGTATCCTTCAAGGTATTCTCGATCAAACACAGCCATTTTCTCGACTTTCAACGATCAAGGGACTTTTATGAAACGATTTTGAATATCCTTCGAGCCATGTATCATTGCCTTGTTTGAAGAAAATAAAGGAAAACTTAAGCTGTTGTGAGATTTTAAAACACTCGAAAATTTTATTAATTTGAGCTAAAATGATCTTCCAAATGGAATGAGTCATTTATCTATAATACAAAGATGACCAACACTTGTATAGTAAAATGACCTTTGGGAAAACTTTTTCGAAGGGTCACTTGACTCTTATTTTTTGGAAAGTATGACTTTAATAACTTTATCTTATGGCCAACAACTTTAGCAATTATTTTACAGACAACTTTATCTTATGGCCGACAACTTTAGCAATTATTTTACAGACAACTTTATTTTATGGCTGACAACTTTATCATGGGTCTTCATCTTCATCAATAAAACTCATCACATGATCCTGTTCTGGGGTGTCCGATGGAGTGGAATCAGGATCAATGATATTCATTTGTTCAATCCAATCTTCATGATCCCTTTTATTTTTGATCTTGTTAGATTGTCTTTTCCATTCAGATCGTGGGATGGAAGTGGATAAGGATGTCCCTGCTTTTGGCTTTTGTGAATTTTATGTTTCATATGGATCTTAGGAATCTTGCATATCAAAAGAATTCATCATATCTGTCCATTGCTTTTTGGCCTTTTGAATCTTTATCCAATATGGATGACTATTTTGAAAATTTCATGAGCCATAAGGTCCTGGCCAAATTTCAGGAGGAATGCATCTGTTTTTCTGGAATATGTATCTCTGAGCTTCCCCATGTTCATCATTATTATCTAAAATAGTATGAGATAATTTCTTGTAAATTACTGCACTTGAAAGGGTTTGGACTTGATTATTGATGAGGTGACAAGGTCTGTGAAAATGAAAAAGAGTATGGTTGGGGTTCGTTGAGAATAATCCAGACCAATATGTTAATGGTTTAAACCATTGTAAGAATATTTGAAGGTTTTGTGCTAACGGTCTGTTAAAGAAAGGGTTTTGAAATACCATAAAGATATGATATTGGTGACACATACACCAAAAATACCATGTAGTTCTTTTGAAAAATTAGTAGGATTGGCTATGAAGATTTGGCAGAAAGGGTATTCAGGGTTTGTACCAAAGAGACTTAAAATTGAACCACCATATGAACTAAAAAATTCTAGTTCATAATTATTCTGAATTCTTTCAATATCTTCTTTTTCCCAGGGGTGCGGTATCTCATGAATATCAGGTGGTACTGATTCAATAGATGTAGACATTAAATAGGATAATACCATTTTCAATGGAAGGTCATGCCCTTTGGTCTTAAGACGACACCTTCTCTTTTCCAATATGGGTGATCAATATGGTAGTTGAAGCTGAAGTTGTGCATCCAGATAAAACAGATGAAGAAGGAGAAACTTCTGGTGCATCAAGGACACAACGAACCAATTTTCCCAAAGCAAAGGGAGTACAAATTTTTACAATTGATGATATATCTTCTGAAAAATGGGAAGCAAAATTCCAAGATTTTCATGCTTGGATGATTGCTCAAAATCTTACAGAAGAATCTCATTTTGAAATCTTATCGATTTTTACTACTCATTTTTCAGAAATTCTCAAGGATTGGTGGACAAGTCTAGGAGAACAAGACAAGATGTATTTCTTGATCCGCCAAGATTTCTCTGAAAACTTTAATATTCTTCATTTAATGTTTATTGGAGACGTCAAAGAAAGCAGAGAAACAAAGAGAAAGGAATTTTTCCAAATGCAATGTTTATCTTATGATCGAAAAGATCTAAATAAACATTTTAAAAAGATGACTAAATTATTCTTTGCTCTTGGTGCAGATATCAATCTTAAACAAGCTTTTATCAGTTCTCTTTCCAAGTCTCTTACAGATGCCGCAGAAATGTATATCCATAATAAATATGGATCTATATTTTGTCAACTAGACAAATTAAGCAAGCAGTTCTCTTATCTCTTGATGATCTTTGCAATAAAAGGAAAGTTATTCGTGAATATCTTAAGGGAGATGTTTGTTTGGATCAATCCTGCAGGAAGCTTGAATTGATAACTAAAGGAAAATGTCAAGCATGTGTTCCTTACAAAAAAAAAAGGAAGTTCAAAAGATTTAAAAGTTTCAGTAAAAGTTACAAAGGATTTCCTAAAAGACCTTTCAAGAAGAAATGAAAATATTTCAAAAGGAAAGGCAAGCAGTTTCAGAATGAACTTTCTTTTGCAAAAAAAATTTTAGAAATTGTGTGAGAACTCGCAAATTTCTTATATTTTTCTCAAAAATACCCTTTTATTTGAAAATTATTATTTATCAAAGCCCCACTCCTCAATTATTTCACACTAAGTGTAAATAAACCTAGAAAGTAGAGTTTCACGCTTTGGTTTTAAGTTTGGAGCAAAATTAGGGTTTTCGCGATTTTTCGCCGGATGAATTTTTGGTACCGAGTAAGGATTAAATTTGGAGATTAAAAGTGACTTTTAAGTGAGAAATAATATGTGATTCGGAGCAATGATATAAGGTTAGTGAATGAGAAGTAAAAACCCTAGTACGTGAGTTTTTAAGAAAAACGGCGCGAACCGGCAGGTCCCGCGCACTACCGATTGAACGCACCACTTGACCACCACTTTCTTACCATACAAGTTTATTGAAACTTGAGCAAAATATCCTCTCATGTTCAACTAGGTTTGACAGAAATCTAAGGCTAGAAATGCAAGGAAAAGAAAGAGAAAAATGAAAGGTGGTGGTGGCGACAAGTGTCGCCACCTTAGAGTTTCTTGACCAAGACAAGAACTTTCTATTTAACTCCAAAATTTCACAACGTTCCTCTTCATTTCTGCACTCCATAGCCGAGAGGAAGAAAGGAAAAACACCAAGGAAGATCTCTCCGTTTCTTCTTGAATCAAACCACTAAGTGAGAAAACAAAAGAAATAAACCGATTAAACTCATCTTTGAGTGTTTAGTTAGTGATTGTTGGTGAAATTTTGGAAAGGGAAAGCTAGGGATACACTTGGTGGACACTAATCAAGGTAAGGAAGATGATCTCTCTAATTCTTACTTTCAATCTTGTTTAAATTAAGTTTAGTAACTCAATTTTGTGGTGAATCATGGATGCTATCATGTTTTGGAGGTTTTCCCCTTTTTATATTATGAACTAGGGTTTGAGGAATTGCTGCCAATTTGATGTATGATGCATATATGTTGCAATTAAGTTTATATAAGGGGTTTTGGTAGTGTTGGAAGTGAGAAATCAAGGAAGGTTACATTAAAAACTGAAAATTCCAGATTTCTGGAAAATTGTTCTTCCTTTCTGTCCGGTTTTGTAGCCCTATGTTAGAGGCCGGATTGGCCTTAGGTCAAAGCATGAAAATTGTAGAGAATGGTATTTTATAGGTGCCTACAAAATTTCAGCTCAATCGGAGCAACGTAGGTCATGAAAAGTCCAAAATACCCTTACTGTTTTAAGTTTTTCCCCAGCAGTCCGTTTGGTCAGTTTATCCAGTTTATCACATTTTTTCACTAGGATCCGTACTGATTTAGCTTTTTGCCAAAACATGAAAGTTGTAGTATTCTGACTTAGCTTTTAAATGCCTCTAAGAACACCTTAATCGGACTTTTGTAACCTGAGATATGACCATTCTAGTGCAGTGTGGTTAAATAGCCGACGAGTTGGATGTTGGTTCTGTAATTTGAGGATTTGACTAAGTTGCATTAGAAACTGGACTAAGTGACCTTCATGAACATTGTAGCCCTGTGTCTTAGCTTCGAAACGGCATAAGTTGCGCCTCAATCCGATAAGCGTAGCCTCAGATGTGTTATTTCCGCATCCATACGTCGAATCTGTGTTTTACTAGATTGTATTTCAGCACTTGTTACTACTTTGATTCTTATTCTTATGATATTATGAGTCTATGGAACGGCTTTTGACTTGAATTATGATATGTGTGACTTTGGGTTGTGGCTGAGGAAAAATAATGAAGCCTAAATGGCTGGAAAATTAGGTAAACACAAAGGGCATGCTGCCCGAATTTACGCTCGAGAACTAGAAAACTATATTTGCAACTTGAGTAAAGGTTAAGTGATTATCACTTGAACTAGCGAGGACCTTTGCTACTTTGTTTATCGAGAGTTATACGTTAGGATTGGCCGAACTTGTACCCTTGAGGAAAAGACATAATGGCCAATGTAAACTTGTATTTCCTTGTACTTTCAATTCAAGTGTTATTTCCAAATATCTATGTTACAAAATCTTACGATTTGAAAAGTGAGCAAGTGTTTCACAAGTGTCTTTCAAATGAATTTCAATTGGTCGATTCTTAATGAACGGAACGTTTAAGTTTCGAATCCTACTCGTGTTTCAAAGTTCTTAAACTGAATTTTTATCGCAGATCTGGACTCCAAGCCTGGAGTATAATTGAACGTGAATACTTGAAACACTATATTTTGGTGAGTGCTTCCAAATATCCGATTGTACTTGATACATGTGTTCCTTACTTGACTTGTATGATTACATGAAAATGAATGATAAGGCAAGGGTGTACTTTACCGCACTTGCCCTAATATGACTTGTTCTTGCTAATAATTATACTTGACTTGCTCTCATGTACTTGAGATATGTCTTGCCTGGAATTCCAGAAACCCTGTGGCTAGTTAATCGAGTCGAGCCGGCAAGGGTCTGGTCGATTAGATAACAAACCCTGGGTCACTAGTAAGGTTGAGTGGAGTGTTATCTCCTCGGCAATCCGGTATACTCGAGTATTACCACCCGTGTTTCGTGTGGCGTGCGGGCCCGGAAAAGGGGGTTGATCGGTGGTCAGGGATTGGCGTGTAGTGGAGTTTTATTTTGGACTTGTTATTACTTGAAAGTTGACGGAGTGTCAGCTACCCATTGATCAAGCTGGAATGGAGCCGAGATATGATTGGACCGTATCCGTATGTATATGAATGCAAACCTGATATTACTTGACTAGTTGAAGTACTATTTCTCTGATTTGACCTGTTTGCTCGCTATTACTATGTTATTCCTTGATTTATTGGCAAATTTGATATTTGGAACTTCACTGAGTTTTGGCTCACCCTATTAGTTTGTTTTCCTTACAGGGGTACGAGCGAAGCGTGAAAAGTGTAAAGACTAGCGTAGTCTAGTTACTTTAGACTTTGTTTTGAATTTTGACTTGTACTCGCGCTATTCCTCGAATAGATTATTTTGTACTTGGACTGTATACGTTTTGAACTAGTTTAAGCGTATCGAGACTTTGTACCCTGATTCCTATCCATGTATATTATAAGCTTGAATTGTGGATGTTATTTATGGTTCATGGTTGTGTGCACGTGATTCGAATGAGTGAGTCCTGGTGAGAGTTGGGCAGGCGGTCCGCCGAACCCTCTGGTACGCCTTAGGGGGAGGTGGGGTCGTCATAGGTGGTATCAGAGCCTAGGTTATGAATTGATCTAGGTAGATTGAGTGCTTGATACGATAGGTTAGGGTTTTATCCTTGAGCTTAGCCTTTAGCCTTGTTTTCTACGTGTTGTGTACTTACTTTTGCAATGTTATTTGCAAATCTAGGTGATGGCAGACGCTGACGCTTCTGGGGGTGTGGGGCCGTCTCAGCCCGTACCTACTGATATACCTTCTGACGCTCCTGCTAGCGAGCCCTATCTGGAGGGGCCCGTCTCTCGCGTGATCACATACCAGGAGATTTCCGGTGGGCCGGTGCAGCGGTGGTCCCCAGCGCGCAAGATCCGACGCTGCGACTGCTGGAAAACCTACTCCTATCCTGACCGAGTGGTGCTCGCAGTGGATGACGAGCGGAGACGATTGGGTAGCACCAATCGTAGGTGCTATACGGAGATAGAACATTTTCGAGCTACACTTCGAGACCAGGGAGTCCGGATCCGAGAGTTAGAGGCCTCGGTTCTGGAGGAGCAGCAGCGGACCGATGCTTTCCGCGAGCAGGCTCAGGCGGCGACTGGACGTCTGATGTGAGTAGTTGCGGCCATTAGGGACCGGACTGGCCATATCCTGGCCGAGTGTGAGGTTTTAGTGGACGATGTGCTCCAGGACTTGGCCGGTGAGGGCCAAGTGCCTGTAGCTCCTGGCGTTCCCGGTGCTCCTGAGGAGGATCCAGAGGAGGATCCTGAGGAGGACCCGGAGGAGGAGCTGAGTGCATCCTCAGAGTCGGTTGGGTCGGTGTCTAGCCAGACCACTTGTTAGGATCAGGGTTGAGGAGATTTTGTGGGATATTTAGGAATATAGTGGGACAACACATCTCCTTTTGTTTTTGATTTAGACGTGTCTTGATGGATGTAAATACCTTTTGTTCTATGTTCCTTGGCTGTGATAGCCTCTGACTATGTGACTTGTTGGCCTGTATGTACGACTTGTTTATTATGTAAATAAAGTGCTTGTTTCTTACGTGTTTATTTGCCTCTAGTTATCTTGTTGCAACGCGATATATGAGTCGTACCTTACCCTGTTTATATGTTTCTAGTTGGTTAACTCTCAACATGGAAGATAAGAGAAGTCGGACCAAGAAAGCTAACCGAGAACGCGGTTCTAGGCGAGGCCGTGAGGGTGAACAAATACAGGAACCGGTGCAGAACCGAGAGAGGAGAGGGAGGCAGCGGTTGAGCAACAACCTGAACCCCAGACTGCCGGGGGAGATCAGGTGGCCACTGCCATCCAACAGATGACTAATATTTTAGCCCGGTTGGTGGAAAACAGGGTCAAGGCCCTGTAAATCAACCTAGGGACCCCGATTGGGGCAGGATAGAGCCTTGGAGAGATTCCAGATATTCTCCCCACCCAAATTCTTAGGAGGGTCAAACCCGGATGGGGCTGAGAAATGGCTGTAGGCCATGATAAATATTTTTGCTGCCCTGAACTATACAGAGGAGAGGCAGGTTCAATTTGCTGTATTCCAGTTCGAGGGGCCAGCTAGGGCCTGGTGGAATGTAGTGAGGGCCAAGTGGGAGAGAGAGGGAACTGCATGGACTTGGCTAAATTTTGTACGAGATTTTAACGAGAAATATCTTCCTCCTATCGTCCAAGAGAAGCGAGAGGACGATTTCATTAAACTCCGCCAAGGAATGATGAGTGTAACTGAGTATGAGACCCAATTTACGAAATTGTCAAAATTTGCCCCTGAGCTGATTGCTACGGAACCAAGGAAAGTACGGAGGTTTGTGCAAGGTCTAAATGTGGAATTACAAGAAACTTTAGTGGCAGCTCAGATTAATACGTTTACGGAGATCTTGGAAAAGGCCCAAATGATAGAAACTGCTAGAACACACGTGAGGAATTTCCATGCCAAACGAAAAGGGGAATCTAGTGGAGTCCAAGGGTCTGTGCGGAGTGATCAAAACGCATCACCTGCCAAGTCCAGTCGTGGGGTTGGAGGTGGACGATTTTCGAGTGCGTCTAGGGGAGGTGCTCCGAGAGGAGGTACTCAGAGAGGAGGTGCCCAGAGGGGAGACCAAAGTGGTAGAGGACAAGGTAGAGGAATTTCGCAGGGAGGTCAGACCTTTACTCCCCAAGTAACATGCGGATACTGTGAAAAACCGAACCATATTGAGGATGAATGTTGGAGAAAGGCTCGGAAGTGCCTAAGGTGTGGAAGTACGGAGCACCAGATAGTCAACTGCCCGTTGATCAGTGATACCCAGTCGACTACCAGGTCAAACCCAAAGCCGACCAATGCTGGAGGGGCTAGGTCGAGGGTTCCGGCCAGAGTGTATTCACTGGACCAACAATCCGTGTCTGAATCAACTGAGGTGGTAGAAGGTACGATCCCTGTTTTTCACCGGTTAGCCAAAATTTTGATAGACCCCGGTGCTACTCACTCTTTTGTTAATCCTGCATTTATGCTTGGAATTGATTTGAAAGTTGAAAAATTACCTTATGACTTAGAGGTAAGAACACCTACGGGTAATCAAATCTTGCTGGCGAATGAGGTGTATAGGAATTGTGATATTTGGATTGGTGAACGGAAATTGGTAGTGGACCTCATTAGTCTAGCCATTAAGGGGTACGATGTTATCCTAGGTATGGATTGGCTAGCTCATTATCATGCTCGGGTAGATTGTAGGATGAAAGTGGTCGAATTTTGTATACCGAGGGAGGCAACTCTAAAGCTTGATGTGAGGGGTATGATAGCCTCTTCTGTACTTATTTCGGGTATAAGGGCGAGGAAATTGCTTAGTCGTGGGGCACGTGGTTACCTAATTTTTCTAATTAACACTCCGGGAGAAAAAACTAAGTTGGAAGACATGCCAGTAATCAGTGAATTCCCGGACGTATTTCCGGAGGAGTTGGAGTCTCTGCCACCCGAAAGGGAGATTGAATTTAAGGTTGACTTAGTACTCGGAACCACTCCTATTTCGAAAACTCCTTATCGTATGGCACCTGCTGAGCTTAAGGAGTTGAAGGTGCAATTGCAGGACTTGCTAGAACGAGAGTTTATTCATGAGAGCGAGTCTCCGTGGGGAGCTCCAGTGCTATTTGTTAAGAAGAAGGACGGGAGTTTAAGGTTATGCATTGACTATCGAGAATTGAATGCAGTAACCATTAAGAATAAATATCTTTTGCCTCACATCGATGAGTTGTTTGATCAGTTACAAGGGGCTGTAGTGTTTTCTAAATTGGATCTGCGACAAGGGTACTATCAGTTGAGAATTAGAAAGGAAGATGTGCCAAAAACGGCATTTAACCCTCTGATACCCCTGTGACGACCCCACCTCCCCCTAAGGCGTACCAGAGGGTTCGGCGGACCGCCTGCCCAACTCTCGCCAGAACTCACTCACTCAAATCACGTGCACACAACCATGAACCATAAATAACATCCACAATTAGAGCTTATAATATACATGGATAGGAATCAGGGTACAAAGTCTCGATACGCTTAAACTAGTTCAAAACGTATACAGTCCAAGTACAAAACAATCTATTCGAGGAATAGCGCGAGTACAAGTCAAAATTCAAAACAAAGTCTAAAGTAACTAGACTACGCAAGTCTTTACACTTCTCACGCTTCGCTCGTACCCCTGTAAGGAAAACAAACTAATAGGGTGAGCCAAAGTTCAGTGAAATTCCAAATATCAAATTTGCCAACAAATCAAGGAATAACATAATACTAGTGAAATAGCGAGCAAACAAGTCAAATCAGAGAAATAGTACTTCAACTAGTCAAGTAATATCAGGTTTGCATTCATATACAATGATACGGTAATCATATCTCGGCTCCATTCCAGCTTGATCAATGGGTAGCTGACACTCCGTCAACTTTCAAGTAATAACAAGTCCAAAATAAAACTCCACTACACGCCAATCCCTGACCACCGATCAACCCCCTTTCCCGGGCCCGCACGCCACACGAAACACGGGTGGTAATACTCGAGTATACCGGATTGCCGAGGAGATAACACTCCACTCAACCTTACTAGTGACCCAGGGTTTGTTATCTAATCGACCAGACCCTTGCCGGCTCGACTCGATTAACTAGCCACAGGGTTTCTGGAATTCCAGGCAAGACATATCTCAAGTACATGGAGAGCAAGTCAAGTATAATTATTAGCAAGAACAAGTCATATTAGGGCAAGTGCGGTAAAGTACACCCTTGCCTTATCATTCATTTTCATGTAATCATACAAGTCAAGTAAGGAACAGATGTATCAAGTACAATCGGATATTTGGAAGCACTCACCAAAATATAGTGTTTCAAGTATTCACGTTCAATTATACTCCAGGTTTGGAGTCCAGATCTGCGATAAAAATTCAATTTAAGAACTTTGAAACACGAGTAGGATTCGAAACTTAAACGTTCCGTTCATTAAGAATCGACCAATTGAAACTCATTTGAAAGACACTTGTGAAACACTTGCTCACTTTTCAAATCGTAAGATTTTGTAACATAGATATTTGGAAATAACACTTGAATTGAAAGTACAAGGAAATACAAGTTTACATTGGCCATTATGTCTTTTCCTCAAGGGTACAAGTTCGGCCAAATCCTAACGTATAACTCTCGATAAACAAAGTAGCAAAGGTCCTCGCTAGTTCAAGTGATAATCACTTAACCTTTACTCAAGTTGCAAATATAGTTTTCTAGTTCTCGAGCGTAAATTCGGGCAGCATGCCCTTTGTGTTTACCTAATTTTCCAGCCATTTAGGCTTCATTATTTTTCCTCAGCCACAACCCAAAGTCACACATATCATAATTCAAGTCAAAAGCCGTTCCATAGACTCATAATATCATAAGAATAAGAATCAAAGTAGTAACAAGTGCTGAAATACAATCTAGTAAAACACAGATTCGACGTGTGGATGCGGAAATAACACATCTGAGACTACGCTTATCGGATTGAGGCGCAACTTATGCCGTTTCGAAACTAAGACACAGGGCTAATGCAACTTAGTCAAATCATGAAGGTCACTTAGTCCAGTTTCTAATGCAACTTAGTCAAATCCTCAAATTACAGAACCAACATCCAACTCGTCGGCTATTTAACCACACTGCACTGGAATGGTCATATCTCAGGTTACAAAAGTCCGATTAAGGTGTTCTTAGAGGCATTTGAAAGCTAAGTCAGAATACTACAACTTTCATGTTTTGGCAAAAAGCTAAATCAGTACGGATCCTAGTGAAAAAACGTGATAAATTGGATAAACTGACCAAACGGACTGCTGGGGAAAAACTTAAAACAGTAAGGGTATTTTGGACTTTTCATGACCTACATTGCTCCGATTGAGATGAAATTTTGTAGGCACCTATAAAATACCATTCTCTACAATTTTCATGTTTTGACCTAAGGCCAATTCGGCCTCTAACGTAGGGCTACAAAACCGGACAGAAAGGAAGAACAATTTTCCAGAAATCTGGAATTTTCAATTTTTAATGTAACCTTCCTTGATTTCTCACTTCCAACACTACCAAAACCCCTTATATAAACTTAATTGCAACATATATGCATCATACATCAAATTGGCAGCAAGTCCTCAAACCCTAGTTCATAATATAAAAAGGGGAAAACCTCCAAAACATGATAGCATCCATGATTCACCACAAAATTGAGTTACTAAGCTTAATTTAAACAAGATTGAAAGTAAGAATTAGAGAGATCATCTTCCTTACCTTGATTAGTGTCCACCAAGTGTATCCCTAGCTTTCCCTTTCCAAAATTTCACCAACAATCACTAACTAAACACTCAAAGATGAGTTTAATCGGTTTATTTCTTTTGTTTTCTCACTTAGTGGTTTGATTCAAGAAGAAATGGAGAGATCTTCCTTGGTGTTTTTCCTTTCTTCCTCTCGGCTATGGAGTGCAGAAATGAAGAGGAAAGTTGTGAAATTTTGGAGTTAAATAGAAAATCCTTGTCTTGGTCAAGAAACTCTAAGGTGGCGACACTTGTCGCCACCACCACCTTTCATTTTTCTCTTTCTTTTCCTTGCATTTCTAGCCTTTGATTTCGGTCAAACCTAGCTGAACATGAGAGGATATTTTGCTTAAGTTTCAATAAGCTTGTATGGTAAGAAAGTGGTGGTCAAGTGGTGCGTTCAATCGGTAGGGTGTGTGTTGATGCAGAATAGGAATGTGATTGCCTATGCGTCTCGGAAATTAAAACCTCATGAACAGAATTATGCGACCAATGATTTGGAGCTTGCAGCTGTAGTATTCGCTTTGAAGAAATGGCGGCATTATCTTTATGGTGTAACTTTTGAGGTTTATACGGATCATAAGAGCCTTAAGTATCTGTTTTCTCAGAAGGAGTTAAATCTAAGACAACGTCGGTGGGTAGAGTTCTTAGAGGATTATGACTGTACAATTAACTACCATCATGGAAAGGCCAACGTTGTAGCAGATGTTTTAAGTCGAAAAATTCAACTAGCAAGTTCCTTAGTGAGAGAGTAGAGCCTGTTGGAGGATGTCTGTGAGTGGAAACCTCGTTTAAAATCGAAGAGGGTGATTTTTGGAAATATTGAGGTAAAGTCGGCACTGATGGAGCCAGTTAAAGAGGGCCAAGGAAAGGACCCAATAGTACAAAAGTGGGTAGAAAAGGTGAAAAAATGGGAGTTATCTAATTTCAATCTAAGTCCTGATGGAATCTTAAAGTTTCGAAATCGTGTCGTGGTACCTAGGGATGAGGAATTGAAAAGAGAGATTTTGGAGGAATTACATTGCTCTAGGTATACGGTGCACCCAGGGAATAATAAGATGTACCGAAATCTTAGAAGTTTGTATTGGTGGGAAAATATGAAGGCGGAGATTGCCCAGTTTGTGCAAAAATGTCTTACGTGCCAACAAGTAAAAGCTGAGCATCAAAAGCCATCAGATTTGTTACAGCCTTTAGAGATCCCTGAATGGAAATGAGACCACATAACGATGAATTTTGTGTCAGGATTGCCACGAACACAAAAGGGGCATGATGCAATTTGGGTGATAGTGGATCGATTAACTAAGACTGCACATTTCCTGCCAATAAATATGAAATATCCTTTGGAGAAACTTGCTAAACTTTATATGGATGAGTTAGTAAGACTACATGGGGTACCAGTGAGTATTGTATCGGATAGGGACCCCAGGTTTGTATCCCGATTTTGGCAGAAATTACAAGAGGCTCTAGGGACTAAGTTGAGCTATAGTACAGCGTATCATCCGCAAACCGATGGACAATCTGAGAGAACCATCCAAACTCTTGAGGATATGCTGAGAGCCTGTATTGTGGATTTTAGAGGAAGTTGGAGCCAATATTTAACCTTGGTTGAGTTCGCGTATAACAATAGTTATCATTCCTCTATTCAAATGGCCCCATATGAAGCATTGTATAGACGAAGATGTCGATCTCCAATCCATTGGGAGGAAGTAGGAGAGAGAAAAACTATAGATCCGACCACAATACTATGGGTTGAGGAAGCATATGAGAAAGTAAAAGTGATCCGCCAGAGGCTTCAAACAGCCCAAAGCCGTCAGAAAAGCTATGCCGATCATAGGAGAAAGGACTTGGAATTTGAAATAGGGGATAAGGTGTTTCTTCGGATTACACCATTAAAAGGAAAGATCAGAGCAGGAAAAGGGAAAAAGTTGCAACCACGATATATAGGACCTTTCAATGTACTTCAGCGAATAGGAAAGGTGGCTTATCGACTTGAGCTACCAGCTAGTTTGTCTAGGATCCATGACGTTTTCCATGTTTCTTTGCTTAAGAAATACCATCCGGATCCAACTCACATTTTGCCACCTGAAGATGTTGAACTTGACGAGTCCTTAACTTATGAAGAACGACCTATTCAAATACTGGATCGAAAGGTGAAGGACCTGAGAACCAAGCAGATTCCTTTAGTAAAGGTTCTATGGAAGTATCATGAAGTGGAAGAAGCAACTTGGGAGCTAGAAAAGGACATGCAAGAAAAATATCCCGACCTGTTCACGACAAAAGATATGAATTTCGAGGTCGAAATTCTTTTAAGGGGGAGAGAGTGTGAGGACTCGCAAATTTCTTATATTTTTCTCAAAAATACCCTTTTATTTGAAAATTATTATTTATCAAAACCCCACTACCCAATTATTTCACACTAAGTGTAAATAAACCTAGAAAGTAGGGTTTCACGCTTTTGTTTTAAGTTTGGAGCAAAATTAGGGTTTTCGCGATTTTTCGCGCGGATGAATTTTCGGTACCGAGTAAGGATTAAATTTGGAGATTAAAAGTGACTTTTAAGTGAGAAATATATGTGATTCGGAACAATGATATAAGCTTAGTGAATGGAAAGTAAAAACCCTAGTACGTGAGTTTTTAAAAAAAACGGCGCGAACCGGCAGGTCCCGCGCACTACCGATTGAACGCACCACTTGACCACCACTTTCTTACCATACAAGCTTATTGAAACTTGAGCAAACTATCCTCTCATGTTCAGCTAGGTTTGACCGAAATCTAAGGCTAGAAATGCAAGGAAAAGAAAGAGAAAGGACTTGTCGCCACCTTAGAGTTTCTTGACCAAGACAAGGACTTTCTATTTAACTCCAAAATTTCACAACTTTCCTCTTCATTTCTGCACTCCATAGTCGAGAGGAAGAAAGGAAAAACACCAAGGAAGATCTCTCCATTTCTTCTTGAATCAAACCACTAAGTGAGAAAACAAAAGAAATAAACCGATTAAACTCATTTTTGAGTGTTTAGTTAGTGATTGTTGGTGAAATTTTGGAAAGGGAAAGCTAGGGATACACTTGGTGGACACTAATCAATGTAAGGAAGATGATCTCTCTAATTCTTACTTTCAATCTTGTTTAAATTAAGCTTAGAAACTCAATTTTGTGGTGAATCATGGATGCTATCATGTTTTGGAGGTTTTTCCCTTTTTATATTATGAGCTAGGGTTTGAGGACTTGCTGCCAATTTGATGTATGATGCATATATGTTGCAATTAAATTTATATAAGGGGTTTTGGTAGTGTTGGAAGTGAGAAATCAAGTAAGGTTACATTAAAAACTGAAAATTCCAGATTTCTGGAAAATTGTTCTTCCTTTCTGTCCGGTTTTGTAGCCCTACGTTAGATGCCGAATTGGCCTTAGGTCAAAACATGAAAATTTTAGATAATGGTATTTTATAGGTGCCTACAAAATTTCAGCTCAATCGGAGCAACGTAGGTCATGAAAAGTCCAAAATACCCTTACTGTTTTAAGTTTTTCCCCAGCAGTCCGTTTGGTCAGTTTATCCAGTTTATCACGTTTTTTCACTAGGATCCGTACTGATTTAGCTTTTTGCCAAAACATGAAAGTTGTAGTATTCTGACTTAGCTTTCAAATGCCTCTAAGAACACCTTAATCGGACTTTTGTAACCTGAGATATGACCATTCCAGTGCAGTGTGGTTAAATAGCCGACGAGTTGGATGTTGGTTCTGTAATTTGAGGATTTGACTAAGTTGCATTAGAAACTGGACTAAGTGGCCGTCATGAACATTGTAGCCCTGTGTCTTAGCTTTGAAACGGCATAAGTTGCGCCTCAATCCGATAAGCGTAGCCTCAGATGTGTTATTTCCGCATCCACACGTCGAATCTGTCTTTTACTAGATTGTATTTCAGCACTTGTTACTACTTTAATTCTTATTCTTATGATATTATGAGCCTATGGAACGGCTTTTGACTTGAATTATGATATGTGTGACTTTGGGTTGTGGCTGAGGAAAAATAATGAAGCCTAAATGGCTGGAAAATTAGGTAAACACAAAGGGCATGCTGCCCGAATTTACGCTCGAGAACTAGAAAACTATACTTGCAACTTGAGTAAAGGTTAAGTGATTATCATTTGAACTAGCGAGGACCTTTGCTACTTTGTTTATCGAGGGTTATACGTTAGGACTTGGCCGAACTTGTACCCTTGAGGAAAAGACATAATGGCCAATGTAAACTTGTATTTCCTTGTACTTTCAACTCAAGTGTTATTTCCAAGTATCTATGTTACAAAACCTTACGATTTGAAAAGCGAGCAAGTGTTTCACGAGTGTCTTTCAAATGAGTTTCAATTGGTCGATTCTTAATGAACGGAACGTTTAAATTTCGAATCCTACTCGTGTTTCAAAGTTCTTAAACTGAATTTTTATCGCAGATCTGGACTCCAAGCCTGGAGTATAATTGAACGTGAATACTTGAAACACTATATTTAGGTGAGTGCTTTCAAATATCCGATTGTACTTGATACATGTGTTCCTTACTTGACTTGTATGATTACATGAAAATGAATGATAAGGCAAGGGTGTACTTTACTGCACTTGCCCTAATATGACTTGTTCTTACTAGTAATTATACTTGATTTGCTCTACATGTACTTGATATATGTCTTGCCTGGAATTCCAAAAACCCTGTGGCTAGTTAATCGAGTCGAGCCGGCAAGGGTCTGGTCGATTAGATAACAAACCCTGGGTCACTAGTAAGGTCGAGTGGAGTGTTATCTCCTCGGCAATCCGGTATACTCGAGTATTACCACCCGTGTTTCGTGTGGCGTGCGGGCCCGGGAAAGGGGGTTGATCGGTGGTCGGGGATTGGCGTGTAGTGGAGTTTTATTTTGGACTTGTTATTACTTGAAAGTTGACGGAGTGTCAGCTACCCATTGATCAAGCTGGAATGGAGCCGAGATATGATTACCGTATCCTTGTATATGAATGCAAACCTGATATTACTTGACTAGTTGAAGTACTATTTCTCTGATTTGACTTGTTTGCTCGCTATTTCACTATTACTGTGTTATTCCTTGATTTGTTGGCAAATTTGATATTTGAAACTTCACTGAGATTTGGCTCACCCTATTAGTTTGTTTTCCTTACAGGGGTACGAGCGAAGCGTGAGAAGTATAAAGACTAGCGTAGTCTAGTTACTTTAGACTTTGTTTTGAATTTTGACTTGTACTCGCCCTATTCCTCGAATAGATTGTTTTGTACTTGGACTGTATACGTTTTGAACTAGTTTAAGCGTATCGAGACTTTGTACCCTGATTCCTATCCATGTATATTATAAACTTGAATTGTGGATGTTATTTATGGTTCATGATTGTGTGCACGTGATTCGAGTGAGTGAGTCCTGGCGAGAGTTGGGCAGACGGTCCGCCGAACCCTCTGGTACGCCTTAGGGGGAGGTGGGGTCGTCACAAATTGTCCTCAAAACCAGGACATTTTGCAAAAAAATTTGTCCTCAAAACCAAAAGGGAGTACATCTTATTTTAGAAATTCAAAATGAACTTTCTTTTCATATCTCTGATTTAGAATCTGAATTTTCTGAACAAGAAGAAGTGATTGATTCTACTCTGACAGTTGGTGTCAGAGCCACATGTTTGAAGGAAATAAGTCTCTACACTATTTTTCCTCCTATTTACAAGCTAATTTTATGAATATTGTCAATAAATTTCATGAAAATATGCAATGGTTAAATCTTTATGGTAATTATAATGTTTGGTATGAACATATCCGCAATCATTATTTTCAGGCAAAACTCTACTGTGCATATGAGGAATGCAATGAAGAAGATTATCTTATGTTAATAGATATATATGAGGATGAAAAGAAAAAATATTCTGAATATTTACATCCTATGTCTTATTCTATAGTTAGTAGACAAATTGCTATTGATTGATTTTATCATCGTTTTCATGTCATAAAAACTGAGAAATTGCATAATCAAGAAAGACCATATTGATGAAGATGAAGACCCAAGATAAAGTTGTCAGCCATAAGATAAAGTTGTCTGTAAAATAATTGCCAAAGTTGTTGGCCATAAGATAAAATTGTTAAAGTCCTACTTTCCAAAAATTAAGAGTCAAGTGATCCTTCGAAAAAGTTTTTCCCAAAGGTCATTTTACTATACAAGTGTCGATCGTATTTGTACTATAAATAGATGAATCATTCCATTTGGAAGATCATCTTAGCTGAAATCAATAAAATTTTCGAGTGTTTTAAAATCTCATGGCAGCTTAAGTTTTTCTTTATTTGCTTCAAACAAGGCAATGATACATGGTTTAAAGGGTATCCAAAGTCGCTCGCTTCATAAAAGTCCCTTGATCGTTGAAAGTCGAGGAGATGGCTATGTTTGATCGGAAATACCTTGAAGAATGCTGGCCACTCTGATAGTTGGTATCAGAGCCACATGTTTGAAGGAAATAAGTCTCTACACTCTATTTTTCCTCCTATTTACAAGCTAATTTTATAAATATTGTCAATGAATACCATGAAAATATGCAATGGTTAAATCTTTATGATAGTTATGATATTTGGTATGAACATATCCGTAATCATCATTTTCAGGAAAAACTCTGGTGTGCATATGAGGAATGCAATGAAGAAGATTGTCTTATGTTAGTAGATATGTATGAGGATGAAAAGAAAAAATATTCCGAATGTTTACATCCTATATCTTATTCTATAATTAGTAGACAAGTTGCTATTAATTTATTTTATCATCGTCTTCATGTCATAAAGACTGAGGAATTGCATAATCAAGAAAGAGAAAAATAAAAAAAGAGTCGTGTAGTCATAGATCAGGATCTTAGAGTTAAAAGAATTTAGGTTTTGATAAACATGTCTGCTTCTAATTCTACTAGTATTAATACTATGAGTGGTCTTGTATTAAACTAAATAAATAGTAATAAATTAGATTATCTAAATGAAGTTTCTGTTGAACTAGATGTGGTTAATCCTACCTCTTTGCCTGTTATTAATCCTTATACTACTTTTGATAAACAATCTTTTTCTCCTTTACGACAAATCAAATCATTGATTAAATATCATCCTAAAGGAGTTAAAGAATATATCCAAGCCTCCAAGGTTGATCAGCATCCTATTCCTGCTACTAAAAAGGAACAATTCATAACACTTCATATACCTAATGATTTTCCTTCGCAATGGAAGCAACAAGGATATACCCATATTCATTTTGGAGCCATCAGAATTTCTTTATCCTTTCTTGGGATAAAAGGACTTCCAGTAATAGCTTGTATAGCTATACTTGACACTAGATTTATAAAATACTAGCATGCTTGTATTGAAACAGTTGAAACAACTCTCAATGTTGGAACTGTATTTGTGACCCTTTTTCCCAACTTTAATATGCCTTTAGCAGATCCTCACCTACTTGATGCTTTGAAAGTACAGGTCCAAATTATTGGTGCAGATCAAGTTAATGATGCAATTGCAGCAACTCTACACTATCAAATGGTGTATCGAGTACAGAATCATGCCCTTGATCTTACCATTCTTGGAAGTGAAGATGCTCTTCTCATCCAAGTAGATGAAAAGAATACAGCATCCTGCACTCATGTTCCAAGACAGACATCTAAGTCAGATTTAATCTCACTATTGCCTAATAGTTGATTACTGACTATGAATCTCTCCACACCCAAGCCAATGAACCCCTTGAATCTTCAAACTCAAGAATTTCTCAAACTTCAGAAAGAAGAATTTCAATATCATTTGATCATTCTCATTTAAAATCCTCAAGGGCTAATACATCTTCTATTATGCTGGCAGAAGTTCCAATGGAGATGCCAAGCAAAGAAGGAAAATTGTGGGGTCGCTATTATTATAATACATAAAGAGGTTTTCTTCAAAATATTATTGCTTATTTTAATAAAGATGGAGAAGCTATTTATCATTTTCAGGATCCCATTTCAGGACATATATATTTTGATGTTTGTACAAAGTGTAATGACTGTTGGTGGGAATATACTTATGGAACATTTTTTCCCAAAACTTCAAAGAAAAAAAAAACCCCTGCAGTTGATCCTCAACCAATTGATCATCCTTCACCCTGCAAACCGGGTCCTAAACCTCAAGAGCCAGATGCTGACAATTTCATGTCAGCCAGAAGCTCTTTTAATGGTTATCAGATTCCATCCTCATGGGTTTATAAAATCCCAAATAAGGACCAAACCCATCAAACTTTTCATTCTTATTATAAAAAATGTCTTGATATATTAGAAAAGGAAGCAAAGGAACAACCAACAAACAAGAATGGAAACCCAAATCCATACAGCCAGCTAAGTGCTTGTACCAAAAACCTGACCTCCCTGTTCAATTAATTGATGAATGCTTTATGTTCAGGGAAGAGGAATTTCCTCCATTGGAATCATTTGTAAAAAATGGTTCTAAGCATATCCCGAAGATCCAAATGCTGCTCCTACGATTTTACCAACAGGAGAAACAATAGGTCCCAATCCTATTGAAGAAGTTCTTAATTGGCATACAGAAAACTCCTTGGTTCAAAATGCTGCCCTTACTTCTATTCACAGAATTGTCATAGAAGTAAAAGGAAGGGTTGATCATATTGACACAACTGTCAAAACTCAGAATTTTCAGGTAACTCATATGATTACAGTACTTGAAGAGAAACTTGAAAATCTCAAATATGAATTACCTTTGAACTCTTCTTCATTAGCAAATTTTGTTTTGAATAAAGAAAAAGAAACATACTTTATTCAGAACCAAATTGCTACTCTGAGAACTACAGCAGAGGTTCCTAAATTTGACATTGGACCAATGGAATCAACTTCAAAGGTAAGCCCAGGATATGGTACTACACCCATCAGAAACTGGCCAACACCTTTTTCTTTTGGAGGAGTTACCACTCCGAATCCTTCAGTTTTCTTTCCAGATCAGCGGCCTCCTACTTCAAAACCTTTTGATATTGTAGAAGTTTTGCGAGAATATCGTAAAACAAAACAAATACAAAAGGACAAAGAAAAGGCCAAGAAAAAAGCTGAAAAGGAACATTTAAGAGTTGAAAAGGAAAAGAAAAGAAAAGCAAAAGAAGTTGTACAAGAACCTGAATCCTCATTCATGTACACTGTACATACTAATCCTACTTTCTCTCTTGAACAGGAAAAGAAAGCTTTTGATGCTACCAAGATTTATGACAATCCTCTCTCATCTATGCTAAAAGACCTTCATAATGATTCAGTACCACATATTTCAACATATTCACAGGTTATTGATAATAACTCTGATGAAGAAAACCAAACATCAGAAAATGGAAAATTCGCTGAATCTTCCTCTGCTGAAGAATTTTCTTTTGATATCTCTGTTAACGAAGAAGAAGAAAGAATCCCCGTGATCAATATGGCAATTGAAGCTGAAGTTGTACATCCAGAGATGAAACAGATGAAGAAGAAGAAACTTCTGGTGCATCAAGGACACAACGAACCAATTTTCCCAAAACAAAGGGAGTACAAATTTTTATAATTGATGATATTCCTTCTGAAAAATGGGAAGCAAAATTCCAAGATTTTCATGCTTGGATGATTGCTCAAAATTTTACGGAAGAATCTCTCATTTTGAAATCTTATCTATTTTTACTGCTCATTTTTCAGGAATTCTCAAGGATTGGTGAACAAGTCTAGGAGAACAAGACAAGATGTATTTCTTGACCCGCCAAGATTTCTCTGAAAACATTAATATTCTTCATTTAATGTTTATTGGAGACGTCAAAGAAAGCAGAGAAACAAAGAGAGAGGAATTTTTCCAAATGAAATGTTTATCTTATGATCGAAAATATCTAAATAAACATTTTAAAAAGATGACTAAATTATTCTTTGCTCTTGGTGCAGATATCAATCTTAAACAAGCTATTATCAATTCTCTTCCCAAGTCTCTTACAGATGGTGTAGAAATGTATATCCATAATAAATATGGATCTATACTAAGTTTGTCAACTGGACAAATTAAGCAAACAGTTCTCTTATCCCTTGATGATCTTTGCAATAAAAGGAAAGTTAATCGTGAATATTTTAAGGAAGATGTTTGTTTGGATCAACCCTGCAAGAAGCCTGAATTGATAACTAAAGGAAAATGTCAAGCATGTGTTCCTTACAAAAAAAGAAGGAAGTTCAAAAGATTTAAAAGTTTCAGCAAAAGTTACAAAGGATTTCCTAAAAGACCTTTCAGGAAGGAATGGAGATATTTCAAAAGGAAAGGCAAGCAGTTTCAAGGAAAGAAAGGAAACAAATGTTTCATGTGAGAAAAGTCAGGACATTTTACAAAAAAATGTCCTCAAAACCAAAAGGGAGTACATGTTATTTCAGAAATTCAGAATGAACTTTCTTTTTATATCTCTAATTTAGAATCTGAATTTTCTGAACAAGAAGAAGTGACTGATTCAACTCTTTTGGCTTTACAGGTCCTAGATGAAATTTTTACTATCAGTCCAGTCCAAATTGAAAAGAAAACTTATCCACAAGCTCTTGTTCATATTCTGTTGGATAAGTATTCTCAACCCATTCCTCTTATTGCATTTTTGGATATTAATGCTGCACTTTCAATAATGAAAAAGGATGTTTTACCAGATAAGTATTGGACTCCATATGTTCATGAGTTTAGAGGAGCTGATGGAAAACTTTTTTATACCGAATTTGTCACCAAATTTCCTATTACACTCAAACTCCTTACACATTGTTATGTGAGTTCAAAATTTTTTTGTGCAACCTTTGTTACTAAGGATCTTTTGCTTGGATTTGATGTTTATCGAGAAAATAAATATCTTGTTACAGGAAATGGGATAAAATCCAAAAGAATATTTTAAGCCCTATATTGATGTTCCAAAGTTATACCTATTCCAAGAAGAACAAGTTCTTCTTATAGAAGCCCAACTCAAGGATTTTCAAGAAAAAACTATTCAAGAATCATGTGTTTCAAACCATCAAGAGTTCTTACAAAAATGTGACCAACCTCTTTGGGAAAATTCTGATTTTTATATCCAACTTCTTTTCAAAAAGAATGAGAATATTAATCCTACAAAAGCTAGTCATTCAGGAATGAATCCTAATGATACTAAGCTTGCAGAACAAGAATTCGAAAAACTTTGGTCTCATTGAACTTTCTGATTTTCAATGGGCATATCAAGCATTTTATGTCAACAAGAGATCTGAACAGGTAAGGAGTAAGATGAGATTGGTAATTAATTA
>NW_020861514.1:0-6753 GCF_003713205.1 Coffea eugenioides
AATTTTAGCATTGGGTTTGGTAGGCTTTATTTTGAGCCCTTAATTTTATTTTTCTTTAATTTTGACCCCTAAAATTTTGTAATAATAATAATTTGACCCCAAAAATTTTCTCAATTATTTGCAATTAAGTCCTTGTTTGTTTGATTTCTCAAATAGAAGTTGCTTTTATTTTTGAATTATTCATTATATTCCATTTGAATGCCTAAATTGATAGATTTGATATTTATTTCCATTTCCTTATGATTTATTTATTAATTAAATTAGTGTCTTGATCATTTTTTGTTTATTCTGGTGTTAAGTGGAGCAAATCCACCCCCCAATTAGCTACTATTTTAAGGGAGGTATCTTCTTTTGTTATTTTAAATCCCACTTACTGTGGCTTTCTCTTAATGTGTTTTTATGTTGTGTACTTGCATTTTTTTTGTGAGTGATGTTTGTTTCTATTTTAGTTATTAGTTTTTATAGTTTTCATATTATTTTAAATTTTTAATTTGATAGATTTGATTGATGAGGCATTAACACTTGTGCTCTAAACGTGTATTAGTAGTTATGGTGGTTTTTCAAGACATTTGTGTGATATTTTAGATACTGATTCTTACTGTTGATTATAGATTTAGGTTTTAATTCTTCAATTACGGATTAATGTAGGTATAGATTAAAATGTAATTAGGTTTTAACGTTATTTATTTTATTTCTTTGCCCCCTCTGTAGGATTTTGTATGTTAGTGGTTTTTTTGCCTCTGAATTATTAATTAGTTTATTGTTGTCTCTTTGTTTTGCTTTTATTGGTGCTTTGTTTTTTTTTTTTTGTCGTTTTGGCATTCTTTGTTGGTGCTTTGTGTGTTTACTCGCTTTTTATTAGGATTTTGCATCTACGATATTATTATTCTGATGGTGTTAATGTGCTCTTTTGTGCTTGTGTTTACTTGCTTTAATTGGCTAACTTATACTGACTGATTTACTTATATTATAAATGTAATGGCGTTGACCACATCTAGTTCCATTTCAGACGACTATTGTTGTGGGTCTATTTTCTTCGATTTCTCGCTAACTCCAACGCTAGGAGAACTACATGGGTTAGGTCCAGTTTTGGATTGTATCCTCTTTAGGTGACCGCTGCTCCACACGCCTGTAAGATTCATTATTTGTGTGACAAATCATTCTACTATTTCCATTTGTCTTAACTTTATCCTCTCTATTTTTTTAAGACCGTTTTTTATCTAACTTGTGATGTAATTTTTGTCTAGGGAGTTTTCTATCTTCGAACTTTTTTGGTATTTGTTGCTTATGTTTATCAGGTTTGAAGACAAATTGTGGTGTTATTACTGTGCTATAATTCCCTTACTTCCATTATTGTTTTGTTTGGCTTGGTATGTCTGCTTGTTCAAGTTTCTAGTACGCTCTAATCTTAGTCCCTCCAGAAATATGCTAGGAAATGTTATGCGTGACTAACTATTATCTGCCAAGTGTGATAGTATCAACCGTGGGCCTACATAACATTTCCATTAGTTGCTCGATTTTGATTTGTAACGAACAACGTTGAATTAGCTCATACAACAAAATAGTAGATGTGCCACATTTAAGGGAGATCTCCTAACTTTGTTGGGTCTCGCGGCGATATTAGAGGATACGAAAATGTGAACAATGACTAGGAACTTTCTTTTTTTCCTTTGGTTTGTTTGGATAGTCTCGTAATATTAGTGGTAGTAACAATTTGGTGTAGCTAGGAATTAGATAGGCAGATTTGGCAGACCACTTTTCATTGCTTTTAGCTTTAGATTTTTTCGTCTTATTGACTGTTCTCTATTGCCAACGAATTGAAAACAATGGCCGCAACTGTTTCCACAACTTTGTGTGGCTTTTTCTCATCAGGGATGAACTAAATCCCCTTTTCTAGTCAAGGAACAGCGGAGGTTTTGATTCGTCTAAATACTGTGAGATCGAATTAATTTTATCTATTCCTCTTATTTATTGGTATTTGCATATTCTCTAATTGCAGTGCTTATGGTTGTTTACTTAATTGATTATCTTGGATCCGGATAATGAATTGATTTAATAACTTATTGTCAATTAGAGCATTAAATCCGTAATTGTTTAATTGCTCTGAAATAGTGACAACTGGCATGATTGGGTTTGTGTCAGGGGAATACGCTGGCTAATCTAAAATAACTCTGGTAATGCGTTATTTGGCTAGAATAGGGCTCCTCTAATATGTAAGGCAATTGGGGAATTAAATCTTATGGGCGTACCTAGGATTGTTTCTCAATTAGAGCAGTGATTAATTGGCGTACCTTAATCACCGACACAGTAAGGAGGAGTTGACTGTTATCGCTTGTTTGGCAGTTATAATCTATTTATTAGTAAATAATTGGTTGCCTTTGCATCGATGATCAATTAGGTGAACCATTGCTGAAGTTATTTCTTGGCTAGATCTTTAGTTATCATTAATCTGATTTCAGTAAATTATCATTTAATTTTTAGTTAGCTATTTGATTTTATTCGAACTGCTTAAATTGTCATCTTTTTACAAAAACACCCCCCGTGTTACTGTGGATTTCAAAAGAGACAAATATCCCCAGTCTCTGAGGAGACGGCCTTACTTGCCCTTTATACAAATCAATAATTCCTTGTGAATAAGCAATCCTTTTCTAGTATATCGGATTAAGCAAACTTTTCGGAAATAGGGTGAATCAAATAACCCATTGCACACCTAGAGTCCCTGGTCCAATACTTAGAATCGGATTTTGATTATTTTAATTGGCAACTAGATTAATTTTTGTTATTGTATAGGCATCGACAACCTGTCAAATTCCTTGCGATATTTCACGTTCATTTGATTACACAAACATTTCAGTTAACTAAAACATTGCACAAACATTTCAGGTAACCAAAACTTCTCCTTTTGTGGATTTAACAAAATTTTATGAAGATTCAAACTCATTGGGTAAGAGTTCTAAGTTTTGCCTTGTAACGGTACCTGACGACCGTTGATACCTCTTTGTTGATGTCCATTACATAGTCTTGATTGTTGGAAATCAGTCTTTTCAGTTGTATGACGAAGTTTATAAAGTTACTTGATGGGTTTGTTTGAATGGAAGTGATGTAGGAATTATGAAGATGATGTTGCGATTCATGAGTTAAGATTTTTCTTTTTTCTGTCATTTTTCAATCTGAGTTGCATAGTCTTGCGATGGGCCTTGAATGGTGCGTTTGATTGTTGCAATGTGGACCAAACCTTTGCGTTTTCTGAAAAAGGTTTTTTTCCCCTTTTATGCAAGCTCAAGCACTGATTTGATGATTGTCTTTGGACCGCAATGTTGCTGTTGTGGTTTCTCTTGCAACAGCAATATAGGAAGTTGCAGGAAAGCTTCAGAAGAAGAAAGCTTCTTCGAAGCTTGCATGAAAAAATTTCAAAAATTGCACTTTAACCCCTAGCTTTTTAAATAATTCTGATATGGCCCAAAAAATTGAAAAATCAATCAATTCTTGTCCCTTAAAATTTTAACTTTCTTTGGCATGCTTGAATATGATTTTTTGGACAGATTATTTATGAGTTTTAGGATGAAATTTAAGGTTTAATGATTTTGATAGATTTATAATTTCGATTTGGGTTTTAGCAAAAGAGTTAAAGATTTGGGTAATATTTTTGTTTGGGTTTAGCAAATGGGTGTCGTTTTTTTTTTCTGTGAATTTTAGCATTGGGTTTGGTAGGCTTTATTTTGAGCCCTTAATTTTATTTTTCTTTAATTTTGACCCCTAAAATTTTGTAATAATAATAATTTGACCCCAAAAATTTTCTCAATTATTTGCAATTAAGTCCTTGTTTGTTTGATTTCTCAAATCGAAGTTGCTTTTATTTTTGAATTATTCATTATATTCCATTTGAATGCCTAAATTGATAGATTTGATATTTATTTCCATTTCCTTATGATTTATTTATTAATTAAATTAGTGTCTTGATCATTTTTTGTTTATTCTGGAGTTAAGTGGAGCAAATCCACCCCCCAATTAGCCACTATTTTAAGGGAGGTATCTTCTTTTGTTATTTTAAATCCCATTATGTGCCCTTATGTGTTTTTATGTGTGTAATTGCATTTTTTGAGTGATTTTTCTTTTAGTTATTAGTTTTAAGTTTCATATATTTAATTTAATTTTGATAATTATTTGAGAGGCATTTAAATGTCAAAGTGTAATAGCTAGGGGTTCAAGACATGTATTTAGATAGACTCTGTAATAGATAGGTTTAATTCTTACCAAAAGTGTAATTAGTTAGATAAATGTAATAGTTAAGTTATTATTTTATTCTTTCCCCCTCTTAGATTGTAGTTAGGGCCCTGAATATAATAGTTAGGTCTCTATTTGCTTTTATTTGTTTGTGCGTTTGCATGCTTGTGTGCTGTGTGTTTACTCGCTTTCTTAGGATTTTTGCATCTACATATTATACCTATGTGTTATGTGCTCTGTGTGCATTATGTGTTTACTTGCTTTAATTGTACTTTATATGATCGATTTACTTATAATAAATGTATGGCGTTACCACACTAGTCCAACGCTAGTTGTGATCTATTTTCTCGATTTCTCGCTAATCCAACGCTAGTGAGAATACATGGGTTAGTCCAATGTTTGACCCTTAGGGACCGTCCACACGCTAGATCATATTTGTGTGACAAATCACTACATTTCATGCTTAATATCCCCCATTACCTTATCAACTATGGAGTAATTGTCAGATTCTACTCACTTTTGGTATTTGTGCTTATTATAGGGAGTTGAAACAAAATGTGGTGTAACTGTGCAAATTTCCCACTCCAATTGTTGTTTGGCGTAGTCGCGTCAAGTCAGACCTCAACGTGCCTAGAAAATGCAGGAAAGATGCGTGACACTAACTGCCAAGTGGAAGTTCAACGTGGGCCACAAACATTCCATTAGTTGCTCGATTGATTTGAACTGACAAGGAAAGCTCAACACAAATAGAAGATGTGCCAATTAGGAGATCTCCTAATTTGTTGGCCGCGGCGAAAGAGGAAACGAAAGTCAACAAGGACTAGGACTTTGCTTTTCCTTTGTTTTGTTGGATAGCCGTAAAGGGTAGACAATTGGGTAGCTAGGAATTAGATAGGCAGATTTGGCAGACCACTTTTCATTGCTTTTAGCTTTAGATTTTTTCGTCTTATTGACTGTTCTCTATTGCCAACGAATTGAAAACAATGGCCGCAACTGTTTCCACAACTTTGTGTGGCTTTTTCTCATCAGGAATGAACTAAATCCCCTTTTCTAGTCAAGGAACAGCGGAGGTTTTGATTCGTCTAAATACTGTGAGATCGAATTAATTTTATCTATTCCTCTTATTTATTGGTATTTGCATATTCTCTAATTGCAGTGCTTATGGTTGTTTACTTAATTGATTATCTTGGATCCGGATAATGAATTGATTTAATAACTTATTGTCAATTAGAGCATTAAATCCGTAATTGTTTAATTGCTCTGAAATATTGACAACTGGCATGATTGGGTTTGTGTCAGGGGAATACGCTGGCTAATCTAAAATAACTCTGGTAATGCGTTATTTGGCTAGAATAGGGCTCCTCTAATATGTAAGGCAATTGGGGAATTAAATCTTATGGGCGTACCTAGGATTGTTTCTCAATTAGAGCAGTGATTAAATGGCGTACCATAATCACCGACACAGTAAGGAGGAGTTGACTGTTATCGCTTGTTTGGCAGTTATAATCTATTTATTAGTAAATAATTGGTTGCCTTTGCATCGATGATCAATTAGGTGAACCATTGCTGAAGTTATTTCTTGGCTAGATCTTTAGTTATCATTAATCTGATTTCAGTAAATTATCATTTAATTTTTAGTTAGCTATTTGATTTTATTCGAACTGCTTAAATTGTCATCTTTTTACAAAAACACCCCCCGTGTTACTGTGGATTTCAAAAGAGACAAATATCCCCAGTCTCTGAGGAGACGGCCTTACTTGCCCTTTATACAAATCAATAATTCCTTGTGAATAAGCAATCCTTTTCTAGTATATCGGATTAAGCAAACTTTTCGGAAATAGGGTGAATCAAATAACCCATTGCACACCTAGAGTCCCTGGTCCAATACTTAGAATCGGATTTTGATTATTTTAATTGGCAACTAGATTAATTTTTGTTATTGTATAGGCATCGACAACCTGTCAAATTCCTTGCGATATTTCACGTTCATTTGATTACACAAACATTTCAGTTAACTAAAACATTGCACAAACATTTCAGGTAACCAAAACTTCTCCTTTTGTGGATTTAACAAAATTTTATGAAGATTCAAACTCATTGGGTAAGAGTTCTAAGTTTTGCCTTGTAACGGTACCTGACGACCGTTGATACCTCTTTGTTGATGTCCATTACATAGTCTTGATTGTTGGAAATCAGTCTTTTCAGTTGTATGACGAAGTTTATAAAGTTACTTGATGGGTTTGTTTGAATGGAAGTGATGTAGGAATTATGAAGATGATGTTGCGATTCATGAGTTAAGATTTTTCTTTTTTCTGTCATTTTTCAATCTGAGTTGCATAGTCTTGCGATGGGCCTTGAATGGTGCGTTTGATTGTTGCAATGTGGACCAAACCTTTGCGTTTTCCGAAAAAGGTTTTTTTTCCCTTTTATGCAAGCTCAAGCACTGATTTGATGATTGTCTTTGGACCGCAATGTTGCTGTTGTGGTTTCTCTTGCAACAGCAATATAGGAAGTTGCAGGAAAGCTTCA
>NW_020861515.1:0-12950 GCF_003713205.1 Coffea eugenioides
TTTTCATTCAAAAATCCTTTTTAAACTATAATTTGGGCCAAAATCTTCTCACATTTAAATCCCATTTAGACCCATTTTCTTTATTTATTCTCAAATAAATCAAAATCCATTTTTTATAAACTAGCATAATTTCATTTTTTAAAAAATGGGGCGTGATAGCTTGGCGACTCCACTGGGGACTTAGAAAGTCCGAGCATTTGATTTAGTCAATCTTTTTCTTTTTCTAATCTTCTTATATATTACATTTGGAGGTTTTAGGTTGTATTTTTTTCTTTTTAGGGTTTCTTGCATTTCACACGTACAAATCGCCTCGATATTTGTGTATGTGATAAATAATGTGTTTGTTTTCTTTCATTCACTTATGTTTGTATATCGCGCTTACGTATTGGGAGGAGGATAATCACCCTAGAACCCTCACTCGTATTTGATGGTATTTAATCCCTCCCTTCAAAAGGAGCACTTCATACGTGCATACGCTTTACTTTATAACCCCGCATTTCTTTTTTACTTTTAGTGATTGTCATGCCACTCTTTCCTATTTAGAATTAGATCAATTCACTTGGACATGTGGCCGTAGAACGACGTGTGGGTAGCAAGGTCTGAGAGATCACTTGAACCACCGACTCTTAGGCCTTGGGATTGATGACCCTTCGCCTTTAATATGAAGGTTTGGGAGCCTGAAACTCTTATCGAGTCTAGATGCATTAGTGAGGCAAACCTCATGCATATATATTAGAAATCGTCTAGGGTAGAATCAACCTTACCCAAATAGGAACACTAGGCACGAAGGGAGGGATTCCACCCATCTTTCCTTAATTTTCTTTTCATTTTTTGTATCATCTAATTACCCAACATGTTATGTGTTCTCTGTTATCTAACATTTCTTTGTTTTCTCGTTTTGCATTCACAAACGTTAGAGAATAAGAGATCTGGAACGATACTCTTTTAGATAGGTTATCGTACGTTTAAAATTTCGATATATTGCATTTGTAGATTAATAACTGCACATCATTTTAGGCCCACCTTGACATACAAAGGGTCCCTTTAAGCCATGTTTCATTTTAAATTGCATATTTAATTATTTTTATAAATTGGTATCATGCATAAACCTTAGGAGGAAATGCCGCATAGGGAATCCCACGTTAGAAATAAGACACCTTGTGTTTTGAATATGTAATTCAATGAGACTTGCACGTCTATATTTGTGTACCATCCAAAGGGATAGTGCACAAGGTAAGGTAGGATCCAATTTTTTCCATGATAATTGAGCAACTTTTACACATTAGAATGTGAGTATCTAAGAATCATCTTTTGGCCATTTTAACATAGTTGGTAAAAATTCCTTACGTAAAGGATATTAAGTCGAAAAAATTCAGGAATGATTCCTCATTATTGAGACGATAAATATGTTGAGGCCAAATTTGAATTTTAGAAGGCTCATAGACTAATGCATTGCAATGAATTGGTTAAAGCTACCAATGGGGTAGATAACTCAATCAATTTTTGAATAAACTATCAAATTCATCCAATCCATTTTATCAATTCATTCAATTTTAGGACAATCTAGTCATTTTTTTTAACTCCATTTCATCTATTTGATCAATTCATTTACTTTAAAATAATTTAGTCGTTTTCAAATAAATCATTAACTCAATCCATTCATTCATTCTTAGGACGATCTATTCAATTTTGAATAAATCATCAATTTCATTCGACCCATTTGACCAGTTAACCGTTTTTAGGGCGATCCAGTCAATTTTTGAATACATCATCAATTTCATCTGATCTATTTGATCCGATTATTCTCTTTTAGAATTTCGATCTAAGGTTTTCTGAATAAACTAGTCGAGACATTGCAACCCTTTCAAGAGTAGGCTCTTTCGCATATCACTTTATGTGTTCGGACTTTTTTCTTATTTTGGTAGGACAAATGTCTCTTGTCACTCCAATTGGCCAAATTTTTTAAATTATTTTTCACTCAAATATCAATAAATTGATCGGATTCATCAGGTATTGTATGATGCTTAGCCTAGAGGATTGTATTCTCATTCTAAGCCAACCTTTAGCATAAAAGGGCTTCCCCAATAGGGCATGCATCCGAATTACCTCAATATATACTAAATCTTTTCTTTTTCTTTTTCTTTCTTTTCTTGCTTTGCCAACAGTCGGTCAAGAAATTATGCTAAATAGAGTTTTCTAAAATGTCAGGTGTTTTTCAAATATAGCTATAAGAAGAAGCCCCATCGTCACACGATCTCGCAGTCGAGTTTTGAGAAATCGTGTAAATATGAGTGTACATTCGGAATCATCTGACAGGTCCATCACGTCACCTGCAGCCGACACTGCAAATTTGGGAGTGCAATTGAGCGAAATGTTAAACAAATTCAATGAATTGAGACTGGAAATGTTAACCCAAAGGTGTATGATTGACCAACTAGTTGCTAGTAATAGCGGTATCCAACATGATCCCATACCTATTAGCCAGCTTGAAATAGAACACCAACCACTTCCTCTATCCCATACCCAAGTTACCTTTCCACCATCCTTTGCAAACATACCTGAAGAGACTTTCACCTATCTCGCTTTCAGTTTTTCATATACTTACCCCCATAATATTCAAATTAACCCAACCAGCATTTAAATGCCTCAAAATTACCCACCGAACATGCCAACTGACTCTCAAGTACCTCATCACACCACCGCTGAGTCATTCATGCTGGATACTACTGTAGACACCAAATTTTTTGTGTAATTTCATTTACTTTTTATTCTTAGTTTTTTTATTTGTCGTGTTCGCTTTTTAATTTTTAGTTTCTAGTTTTATTTTTATCTTTAAGTTTTTAGCATAGAATCTTCGAAAAGAAAAGAAAAGCATTCAAAAACAAATTCAATGTTTTCTTGGGAAAAAGAGAGGAAAAATGAAAAATGGGAAAAAGAAAAATTGCAACTTCATTCGGTTATTTTTGTTTGATATTTTTGTTTTACTTAATTTATCATCTTGTTGTCTTATATTTTTGTTTTTAACATTAATTACATTTTTGTTTATTAACTTAATTTTATTATCTTAAATTTTTCTTTGTTTTTGTTTAAAAAAAAAAAAAAAAATGCACGGCATGCACGCTGCAATTTTTTGCAGCGTGCAAAAGGCACACATAGGAGCCATCGGATGGCCAGGGAAAAGAGGGTTTAAGGGGGATGATTTCCAACCATTGAACATAGGGTTTTGGGGGTGTTTAGCTGGATATAAAAGCAGAAGAAAGTAGTAGCCGAACAGGGGGGGGAGGTGAACGAAAAATGAGAGGGAAGTTTACGGGCAGGAAACAAAGAGAGCAAGAGAAGGCTAAGGCTAAGTTGACGGAAAGAAACCAGAGAAGAGGGAGACGGCCGAAAGTTTGAAAAGAGGAGTGCGAGTGACGGCGGAAATCTAAAAAAGGCAAAACGAGAGAAGAGTGAATAGAGAGTTTGAGAAGCAAGGTAATTGGAGGCTGGAGTACAAAAGTGATAGGACTTTCAGGAGAGTAAGTAGAAAGAGAGGGCGGCTAGGTTTTGGGAAGAACTTCAAGGAAGCTGCGGAAAAATGAAGAGAGAGAGATAGAGTCTACAGGCTAGGAAGGAAAACCACGGACAAGCATTCATCCGCACCATTATTGTCGAAAGCTTTGCCAGCCGCGCGACTGATGTGCCAACCCAGAAATTGCAGCAAGCCTTCACTGGAGGAGCACGAAATCTGGGTTTGAGAAAAACCAGGAGCGCCGAGAAGGGTTTTAGAGGAAAGGGAGCTTTGTGAGGCAGGGGAAAAGAAAGCCGAACAATCGCTACTCATAACCACCTCCCGCGAACCTCCCACCACCAGTCCGTATTTGTTGCTGCTGCTGTCCGTCGACCACCATCAGCACCACCACCACTCCAGATTCAAGATAGCTTCAGAAACCGAGAAGCATTGTAAGTTTTCTCCTTAAAATTCAGTTCCTGTCAAGCTTTTGAAGCATGTCTTCCGTGATTTTGCTTATGGCTACGTTTCTGTTGGGGTACTCATTCTCTTGGGCTGGGTTAAATAGCTTTAAGGGCTAGAGTTGCAGATCTGAAAGTTGGGAATGTTTGCTGTTTTGCTGGAAATTTTAGTCTATGCTGGAGTTTAATGTTCGCTGGAAATTCTTAGTTATGCTTAGCAAAGAACTTGCATACTTGCACCAAATAACCCAGCGCATGAAGAACAACTGCTGTTTTGCTTTCATGTTTGCTCACCTTACGTTGTCCATGCTGGTTCCATAAGCCACTAACCAGATGCGTGAACTGTCAAAACATTTCTGGTTTGATGTTTGAGATCGTAACTTTGCTGTTTGGCTGGAATTTGGCCGTGTTTTACATCTGATGATGAACATCATAAGCATAGCTAATCATAGCTGGGAAATTGCAGCAGGCTTCCTCTAGTTTGCTGCATTGGTGTGGAAAAGAAAGTTCTTTAAGAATTTGTTTATTTCTTTCTGCATTTGCATTCGGTGGATGTAGAAGCTAGGGGGGTCGTTGCTAGTTCCATGTCTGCATGCTTAGGTTCGTGCATTGTAAGTTTCACTTGTTTGGAGTCCAAAAATTACTTGAATCTGGATTGAATGCTTGCCGAAAACATTTTTTCGATTGCTTAAGGAAGTTGCAGCAGAAATGGTAAGAAGCGGAGTGTTTAGTTGGCCGAAAATTTCAGTTTGCTCAAAGTGCTTGATTCAGTTTGCTATTTGACTAGGATGGCATGTCTACCTTTGCTGCAAGTCTTTACCTTTTTGTATGTTTGAATGAGTGAAGGTGCTCATGAATCTTTGGCATGAATGCTACCTCGACTGAATGGGTAAAATTGCAGCGAGCTGGGAAGCAACCATTCTGCCGAAACCATGTTTTCTAGTCACCTGGATTGTGATCATTGTGTAACCTGTTAGGTGGTTTAGGATTGTGATGTTGGGGTTGGCAAATATCCAACTAAAGCCATGTAGTAGAATCAAAAGTCTGGTTTGCATGATAAGCCGTGGCTGGAAAAATTGCAGCAAGCTTCATTCATTGTTGCTGAAAATCCTTTTGTTTGCTGGAATGGTTTTGTGTACCAGATTTGCATAGAGATCATCTTTGTTTTGGCTTGTGCGCGCATGATAAGTTTGGTAGGAACTTGAAGTTGGGTTTGATTTGAGAGTCTTAGTTTTGTTTTTTTTTTAAAAATCTGTCATGCAAAGTTGTAAAGGCTTCAAAGCCTAAGAAAATATTTGCAGAAGTCTTCTTCACGTGAGGTTGCATGGTTTTGCATGGAACATAACTTCCAAAAATTGCACTCCAACCCTTTGGCTTCAATCTAATGCTGCTATGACCCAATTAATTGAATAATCCCCTCAATCTTGTCCTTGGTAGTTTTAATTCTACAACTTCATTGCTTGTTTTTTTAATTAATCACTATGCTCTGTTTCAATTTCACTCAAGTCATGACTTTAAGTGAGCTTGTGATTGCCTATTTCCTTTAATTTTTTCCAAATAAATTGGTACCTTGACCTTTTCTTTGATTTTGGAGGATAAATAAACAATTTCACTCCATTAGGGCCCCGACTCAAGGGAGGTAGGGCTTGGCGAGCACTTTGGTCCATTTCCCCTTCCCCTTTTGTTGCCTTTCTTTAATTCCTTTCATTCCTTTCATTCACTTTTGCTTTTTATTTAAGTTATTCATTATGGGGTATGTGTACACCTCTTGGCTTGTAATAGATAGGGCTCGGAGAGCACTTTGGTCCATTTCCCCTTCCCCTTGGTTGCTTGCTTTTGTTGCTACATGTTTAATTGCTTTATTAGGCTCTTGCATCTAGTCGAGCATGCTAGGTGTTACGTGCTATGTGTTTATAAGTGTTTGACATGTCTACTCGCTTTCCATAGCCATGGATGAATGTGATGGATGAATGTACGTTTCCGCTAGTCCAACGCTAGTCGGAATTCATAGAATGGGCTAGTCCAACGCTAGACCCTTAGGGATTTCCCCTCGTTAGCACATCATTTGCTTGTTCACTACATATCATGCATTTTTTCCTTAGTTTTATCATTTGGCATGCTCCTCGCACCCCTTTTCCCCTCATTTTTAGGTTTTGCATCTCATACTAGTTATAGGTTTCATTTGCTTGAAAGTCTCCTTCTGATAAGGGAAACGAGCGAGTGTGGCTACTCGATAGCCTTAGCACGCTAGTTTTGCTTTCTAGTCAAAGGGAAAATCGAAGTCGAAAAGTTAGGAGTCATTCCCATACCCGACCTGATGCATTCCTTTAGGTTCATTCATTCTCATTTATCACTTACTCATTTTTTTCAATTCACATTTACTCATCACTTTTCCTTTCCTTATTGTTCATTTTGATTTCTACTTCACCAAAATTGCACTTAATTACACCTATATGCACTTATCACTATATTTCATACACTTGCACACAAACACTCGAATTTTTCATACAAATTCACACATGCACCTTTTCATACACTTGCACACAAACACTTGGATTTTTTATACCATTTCACACGTGCACCTTTTTATACACATGCACACTTGCACTTTAGCCATCATTTGCATTAATCGACCTCTATAAGGTTTTCCTTTATTGGCCGCCACAACTCATGTGGTTGGGACCAAAAACCTTACAAGAGACATTTTAGAATCTAGGTTTGCATTTTTTCTTTCTTTTCGCATTCATCTAGTCGAATCCAAAACATGCAATACATATTTTTGGTAGAAAAATTGGAAAGGTGGGGCTAAATCACGCAACTAGCCTTGGATAGGTCGGAGGGGTGCCTTGGATTTTTATCCTTGCCTTCCCCTTCGTCAAATGTGACTCCCGAACCTTTTTCGTTGGTTTACGTGGACCAGGAGTCGTTTTAAAAAGGATTTTTTACTACTTGTCTTTAAAAAACACTTTTTTGGGTGACTTGGTACACCCCAAATCTATACCAAGTGGCGACTCCGTTTTTATAAACCCTTTTTAAATTTCATTTGGCCAAATCGTCGCTTTCCAAAGTCCCATGGCCTTTTACTTTTTACACACGTTCACATTCCACTACTCACACACACCACATCACACATTCATTCAAAAAGTGGGGCGCGACAGTTGGCGACTCCACTGGGGACTTCCTAAGTGGGTCCGAGCATTTGATTTAGCCATTCTTTTCCTTTTTCTACCCTTTCTATGCATGGCATGTGGATATTAGAATTGCATTTTTCATTTTAGGACCTTTTTGTCTCACGTACGTATCAAACCAATCCCTCGACTCACGAATGTATGTTTGAATGAATGTTTACTTGTTATCTCGCGCTTGCATTGCATTTTGGGAGGTATGGGTCACCCTAGAGCCTCGCGTTGGTTCTTGACCCTTCCCCTCCAAACGAGCACTAGCATACGAGCATACGCTTTACTTCTTTTATCCCTTTTATTTTTCTTTAGTGGCTTGTCACGCCACTCCACCCTATTAGGATTAGGTGACTCACTTGGACATGTGATCACGACACGATGTGTGTGTAGCATGTTCCAATGGGTCACTCAATCTTCCGCTTAAAGCTATTGGTTGATAGCTTTTAGCTTTTGGTCGAAGATTGAGGTTTTGATAGATTCACTCAAACACGTAGCCGTGACACGATGTGTGCGTAGCGGTGTTTGGGGAATCGCTCGAGCCACCGACAAAGAACCTTGGGATTGGTGACCCTTGGTTTCTAAGTCTGAAGGCTCGGGGACCTGAGCTCATCGAGTCTAGATGCATTAGTGAACCCCAACCTCATGCATCCATGATAGCTTGCCTAGGGTAGAGTCGGCCTTATCCTAAGCTAGGGACACTATTCACGAGGGGAGGGGTCCAACCCCTTTTTCCTTTTTATTGCTTTATTTCTTTGATTGCTTTATCTTGTTATTACAATGTGTTATGTGTATTTATCTTGGCTGAACTAACTTTTCTTGGTTTTGTGTCCCCATTGCATTCATTAACCCTAAGCAAATAAGAGGTCTGGCATGACCTTCTTTTAGAGTCTACCCTTGTAGATAGGTTATGGCCCGTTTAAAGATTTTGGTGTATTGCATTCATAGATTAATGATTGCATACCATTTTAGGCCCACCCTGGCGAATAAAGGGTTCCTTAGGTCACGTTTCACTCCAAATTTGCATATTTCTATTGATTTAATAAATGGCATCATGCATAAACCCTAGAAAGGGAATGCCACATAGGGAATCCTGTGTTTAGGAATAAGCCACCTTGTGTCTCGGATACTTAATCCAGTGAGACTTGCACGTTTACATTTTGTACCATCCAAAGGGGTAGTGCACAAGGTAAGGTAGGATCCGATCGTTTTCATGGAGTGATCTTTGGAATATGAGCATCTAATAATCACTTTTTGGCCATTTTATCAAAAATTGGTAAAAATCCATTGCGTGAAGGACATTAATTTGAAGAAAAATTCACAAATGATTCCTCCTATTGAGACGATAAATAAATTGAGGCCAAAATTTGATTTTTAGAAGGTCATAGACTAATGCACCTCAATAATTTTGAAATAACCAATGGCTGGACAATTCAACCAATCCATTTTGCCAATTCATTCAATAAATCATCAATTCATTTGACCAATTTGCCTTTTTTAGGGTCACCTAGTCGATTTTTGAATAAATCATCAATTCATTTGACCGATTTACCCTTTTTAGGGTCATTCGGCCGATTTTTGAATAAATCACTAATTCAATTTCATTCATTTGGCCAATTTACCCATTTTTAGGGCAACCGAGCCGATTTTGAATAAATCAAGTTTCGTTCGATCTATTTGATCAATTTACCCTTTTTCAGGGTTATCTGATTAATTTTGGATTTCATTCAATTCATTTGACCTGTTTCCCTTTTTAGGGTAATCCGGTCGATTTTTCATAAATTGTCAATTTCATTTGTCAATGTCGAATTTCAAAATGGAAAATCTAGTCGATTTTGAGAAAAACATCCATTGCATCCAGCCATTTGATCATTTGGGGTTTTGACTCATGCTTCACTGAGGAAATTTGTCAACGAATTCCAATCTCTTCGATAGGAGTTTCGTCAAGGTCAAACCCATGCGTTTTGCAAATCAAAGGTGATCAATCTATTCGGACGTTGTCCTCATTTTGACAAATCTCTCGTCACTCCAATGGGCCAAATTTTTCAAATTATTTTTCACTCAATGAGTTGATCAGATCCGTCAGGTATAGTATAGTGCTTACCCTAGAGGATTGCATTTTCATGCTAGCCCTACCCTTGGCATAAAAAGGGTTCCCCCATAGGACATGCATACCGATTTTTTATTCTTACTTACTGACTTTGGGTATTTTTCTTTTGGTTTCCCCCTTCCCCTGCATTCATAAAAAATGTTTCAATAAGGTGAAAATATTTTTCTATATCTGATGACACTTCTGATCTAATAAAGTGTCAAAATTGCGAGTATTGTGTGATTCTTGGGCAGATCCTACAATGAAAACATAAATGATCTATCTGGAAGCTCTACGCTAAAGCCTCTGAGAGATTTTATAATTATTTTCAAAGGGGAAGTTCTGTTTATTTGATTTGTTAATACATTTTGTTTCAAAAGAAAAGGAGACGAAAAGTGTATATGTGGAGCTCTTTTGAAGTTTCCCTCCTCATTTGTACCGTAATTGAACGAGAAATTTTTGTTTCAAACTTTTTCAGCAATAAAGTTTTGGACAATTAGTATTTTGTGTAAATTTATGTACATTTCATTCTTTATTTTTATTCATTGGAGATTTTATGATGAATTTTGAGAAATAAGACCAAATCGAGTTTTCCTCAACCTCCAGCCTGGAAATTCATAAGTGTATGCTTTCTAAAATCCTTACGTACACTAGATTGGTGATCCGAGCTATACAATAAGAGTGCCCAGAAAGAAAAAGGGTGAACGATCACTCAAAAGGCCTAATGGGATACCTTTTCTCCTTCATTTAACCCCAAAAATAAAATCAGTCACATTGATTGATAAGTTGCAAATTGGGACAATCTTTGCTTGGAAAAATCCCCATTGGTTTAACCGGATTCAATTGCATCTAAGTGAAAGCAAAAATGTGCATTATTCTTGTTTGTTTTGAAAATTTGGAATGACACTTCGAGCATTTGTTTCATTACCTATACAGATTTTTATCATTTGCTCTCCCATTTGAGCCTATCAAAGAATAATTTCATTCCAAATAAACGCCTTGATGATCACTACCCTTCATTGGAAAATTTTCAAAATATCAAAAGAAGAATGGATTCTCAACGAGCAAATTCTTTACTTGGTTGTCATGAGACGTAAGAATGATACTTTGGCCATCGTTTCTACAACCTAAACACCATTTATCTCTTGCATCCTCATTTGAGCCAAAAATTGATGGTTCTTTTCGAGTGCACATATGATCGCACCCCACATTGGGGAAAGAGACTGGGGAATTTTGAAAAGGAAAGAAAATGGGAGGGAACCGCAAATTGGGAAATTTGATTCCACTTGGGTTCCAATTTTGAAAAAAAACAAAACAAAACAAAGCAAAGAAAGAAGAAAAGAAAAGGACAAGTTCTGTCCGGTGGATCACTTATGCTTCATAAATATGAATGAGTAAGGGTCTTCCTCAGTCAGTTAATTCAGATACGTGCCAGAAATTTCGCATTAATGAAAGTTTCCTTTCAGAGTTATTGTAAGGAACGGAATACAAGTCAGGCCATCTTCTTTTCCAAGCAAACATTCTATCCCTAGTTATCCCTGTTGAGCCTTCAGAATAAATTATTTCGTTTGGCAACCCCTGAGAATCGCAAACCCCACAATGGGGCGAGTTTGAGTTGAAAAGGAAAATCTCAAGAAGTGAAAAGTGATAAAGCAACAAAATCCAAAAGAAAAGAAGAAAAGAGAACCCCAGTTCAAAAATAAATTGGGGCAAATTTTGTGAAAGTTCAAAAGAACGGCAAAAGGTCGAAAAGTCAAGAGAAAAAGAAAATGAAAGAGAACAAGCCTTAAGTGAGCATAAATTGGGGCAAATTTTGATTTAACCCTAAAATAGGGTTTGGCGCAACCATGCGATCTCAGATTCTTCAAACCACTTTTGAAATCCGTTTTCAAGCCTTAACTTTTCTAAACACCCCACCTGACCCCATTACAAAGCCGAAAGTCCTGACTTCTGTTCTTTGCACTGGCCTTGTCAAGGAAATCTCTGATGTCGAAAATTTTAGCTGTATTTCTGAATTGATTAGGTATGAGGTTGGCACTGCTCTTCATGTGAAACCCCGCGAGGGTATTTTTGAAAAAGGGGAAAAAGAAAAACGAGCGAAATGAATGCAAAAGAAAGATGCAAAAAGATTAGATGCTGAAAGACCCTGATGGGTGATGATAAAAAGTCAAACAAAGTCCAAGAATCTGGAGTCCAGATGAGGGCAATGTTGAAAATTGCGATCTTCGGTGCAATGCCTTTTGAAAATTATTTCTTTAGCTATCGTTTTCAAGCCAAATTACAAGCTAATAAAGTCCATCGTTGACTTATTCTTTCATGACAATCCAAAGTGAGGACTATGCTCATAAAAATCCATCGATCACTCATGATCATAAGGGTATAACCAGATTTCACATGTTTAGCTATCATTTCTACCCAAAATTTTGCAAGCCCATGAAACTTATACGTTGACTAAGTTTTCTTAAGAAATAAGGGTGACAAACTCTTTGCTTTCACTAAGATGTGGTATTGAAGGGATTACATACTATCTGAGCACATGAATAGGACAAATCTTGACCTCCCATTTCCAAATCAGAAATAACGCCCATTACCCAAAGCTTCGATGCTAAGGTAAGGAAGAAATCTCTTGTAATTTGGCATTATTTTGAGAAATTCATCATGAAATTTTCTGTGTGATTTTAAGCAAGACGTTCAGTTTCTTACTTTGTTCAAATAAATGGAAAGTCATCCAAACCAATTTTTTTGCAATCAAATGGGCCCATACTGGGGCAAAATTTTTATTTGAAAGATTCCACAAAATAAGCCCACGTTGGGGCAAAATTTTTTAAAAGCCATTTGAGGATTTCGTCAAAGAGTCAAGCAAGACTTTCAAATCAATCACGCTGCCCTTTTCATGAAAATTTGAGTGCATGTAAGCCCCCTGTGCAGGTATTCACAGTTGAAGTCGACGAAAAGCTTCTGAGTTGTGGAAGGCCGATGCCGAAGAAAGAGAAGAAAGAAGGGGAAAGGGCCCTACACTGGGGCAAATTATTTTTGGAAAAAGGTTCTCTCGGAAAATCAGAAAAATTCAAAAGTCAAAAGTCAAAAATCAAGTTCAAATTCTTGTTTCTTGGAAAATCAAATTTAATTCCTGGTTTTTTGACAAAACAAATTCAATTTCTTGACCAATGGATGGCAGGATTGGGTCTTATCCCACTGACTATTCACATCACCACGTTGGGCCTGGATTTCGTGCCGCCAACTTCACAAGGATCACGTTGGGCCTGGACTTGGTGCCGCCAACGTCACTTTATCATGTTGGGCTTGGACTTCGTGCCGCCAACCTCACAAATGTCACGTTGGGCCTGGACTTGGTGCCGCCAACGTCACTTTATCATTGGGACCGGGTTTTATCCCGCCAATCTCGGCAGGACCGGGTATAATCCCGCTGACCGTTTTTATCAAATTGGGACCGGGTTTTATCCCGCCAATCTCGGCAGGACCGGGTTTAATCCCGCTGACCGCTTTTCTCACATTGGGATCGGGTTTTATCCCGCCAATCTCGGGCAGGACCGGGTTTAATCCCGCTGACCGCTTTTCTAACATTGGGACCGGGTGTCATCCCGCCAATCTTGGCAGGACCGGGTTTAATCCCGCTGACCGCTTTTCTCACATTGGGACCGGGTGTCATCCCGCCAATCTTGGCAGGACCGGGTTTCATCCCGCTGACCGCTTATCTCACATTGGGACCGGGT
>NW_020861516.1:0-18611 GCF_003713205.1 Coffea eugenioides
AAAATAGGTAAAAACAAGGGATTTGCTGCCGAAATTTTTACTTGAAAGCTAGTTTTGGTCCAAGTGCTTTTTGCCGCAAAATTTTATAACCCTTTTAGTTTAGCTTTGCGTTTGGTTTATGAAACCCTAGATATTTCCGTCCACCAGTCCAAATGCCCCGTTTCTTTTTAAAGTCATTTTTATGCGTTTTACTCATCATTTATTGGGTTTCTTCGATTTCACCTAATTGGCTATGCTATATTCTTTCTCGTTGAATCTTAGGTTTTCTCGGTGATTAAGGATTCTATCCAGAAGGATATTTTGCACGTTATTTTGCATAGTTAGGTGAGTGTTCCTTGTTTGTTAAATGCTCCTTGACTTCATAACTTGTATTCTTGAGTGATAATGTGTTAAGTGCTTTTAATGATTTCCAATTTCCAAAATGAGCTTTATAGGCGAGTGTGTACTTTATCGCACTCGACCTAAAAAACTGTGCAATTTTCAAGGATTTAATGATTGAAATACTAGTTGCGCATGAATGTAAGCCTTTTTCGCTGAACTGGCCATTGCCCCTTGTTACCGATCGACTCGAGCCAGAAGCGGACTCGGTCGGGCGATTAGGTGACCTGGGTGAACGTTTTGGTATACTCGAGTATTACCTTGAAGTCTGGTGGAGCCCGGCCAATGGCTGGGAAGGGGGTGAATGAAATGAATGATTAAATGAAGCGCGGGTTTTATTTACAAAAAGAAAAAAAAATGCATTTTTAAAAGATTGAAGGAAGGAGGAAATGTCAGGGGAACGAGCGAGCGCGGGAATATTTGGCTCCTTGTGAGCCCGTATCCTTTTAATGTATGTGTTCTTATTGTTTTCCATGCTAAATGTTTCTTGAATTATTGATTATTGATGGTTTATGTATTGGCGTTGTTGTTTAATTACCTGTTCGGAACCTCACTGAGCTTTTAGTTCATCCCTTTAGTTTTGTTTTCCTTAACAGGGGAAGGCGAGCAAGGACGAGAGCTCTGTATAGACTAGCTGGTCTAGCTTTTGATTTTTTTTGTAATGGTTCTCGCCTTAGTGCTTGGCACGGGCTGGTTGTATGGTGGATTTGGAACCTTTGTATATTCGACAGTTGTACTTCTTTTGAGATCGTAATGTATATAAGTTTCGTTTAAGTTTTTGGATCATTGCTATATTTTTCGTATGGGCTGGATCTGGTTTTTGCTCGAGGATGGAAGTGATCGACTGAGTCCCGGCGAGAGCTGGGCAGGCGGTCCGCCGAACCCTTTGGCTCGCCTTAGGGGGAGGTGGGGCTGTCACAGTTGGTATCAGAGCCAGCTTCGCGTGGTCTCTGCGCGGAGTGAGCCTGGACTGAGTGGTGAATAGGCATGACGGACTAAGTGCTCGTTTGAGCATAAGCTTTGAATTGTGAATGTTATAGGCCTTAAATCTCTCTTGTGGTACCTAAGGGCCATAGATAGGTACGTCTGGTAGGAATTTCGAGTGTAGATAGTTTACTCTTGGGACTGGCCAGCTCGAGATGTGAATTGTCTTATTTCGGATTCTTGTGCCCGAGTACTCTAGAGTTGAGGCGGTGTACAGGATGTGAGAATTGCATTTTGGGAACATGAATAGGCTTTGTTCGGCTGGAATGAGTAGAAGAGGTTAGAATCTAGTTTGGATAGTAAGTGACGTGAGAGATCGGACGGGGTTATTTTAATTGGGTATGGGACGATATCGCCTTTACTCTTGATTTGCTTTGATGCCGCTATGACATGACATTGGCTTGAGTATTGTGCATATGATTATTTGTCGCCGATAGTCTCTGCGCGGAGTGAGCCTGGACTGAGTGGTGAATAGGCATGACGGACTAAGTGCTCGTTTGAGCATAAGCTTTGAATCGTGAATGTTATAGGCCTTAAATCTCTCTTGTGGTACCTAAGGGCCATAGATAGGTACGTCTAGTAGGAATTTCAAGTGTAGATAGTTTACTCTTGGGACTGGCCAGCTCGAGATGTGAATTGTCTTATTTCGGATTCTTGTGCCCTAGTACTCTAGAGTTGAGGCGGTGTTCAGGATGTGAGAATTGCATTTTGGGAACATGAATAGGCTTTGTTCGGCTGGAATGAGTATAAGAGGTTAGAATCTAGTTTGGATAGTAAGTGACGTGAGAGATCGGATGGGGTTATTTTAATTGGGTATGGGTCGATATCGCCTTTACTCTTGATTTGCTTTGATGCCGCTATGACATGACATTGGCTTGAGTATTGTGCATATGATTATTTGTCGCGTGTAATCTGCGCGGTGAGCCTTGGACTTGAGGGTGAATAGGATGACGGACTAAGTGCTCAGTTTGAGCATAATAGACTTTGATCGTGATGTTTATAAGGCCTTATAAGTCTCTTCTTTGTGGTACTAAAAGGGCGCATAGAATAAGTAAACGCATCTAGTAGGATTTCAAGGTGTAGATAGTTTACTCTTGGGACTGGCCAGCTCGAGATGTGAATTGTCTTATTTCGGATTCTTGTGCCCTAGTACTCTAGAATTGAGGCGGTGTTCAGGATGTGAGAATTGCATTTTGGGAACATGAATAGGCTTTGTTCGGCTGGAATGAGTATAAGAGGTTAGAATCTAGTTTGGATAGTAAGTGACGTGAGAGATCGGACGGGGTTATTTTAATTGGGTATGGGTCGATATCACCTTTACTCTTGATTTGCTTTGATGCCGCTATGACATGACATTGGCTTGAGTATTGTGCATATGATTATTTGTCTAATTTGACATGTATTGGTGTATTCGATTGTCTACCATCTTAATACATGGTGTGTATATGTGTATATGTCTTTGGTGTAATTGGTGTGCTAGAATTCGATTACTTTTATCACTTTACTGTATTTATTCACTGAATTACCTTTTTGGGGGGGGGAAAACAAAGAGAGGAAAAAAAAAACATATATATGGAGGGAAGACGTGGTCGCGGACGTGGTAGTGGCCGTGGTGTTAAGCGAGCCCATGAACCAAGGGCAGAAAGGGAAACATCGGCGGAGCCTATACCAGGACCAAGGGTTGAAGCCGGAGACCAGGTGGCGACGGCCATTCAACAAATGACCAATATTCTAGCACGGTTAGTGGACCAACAAGGTCAAATGCTCGTGCATCAACCCCAAAACCCTGAAATAGGAGAAGATCGGGCCCTTGAGAGGTTTCAAAAGTTTGCACCTCCAAAATTCGCTGGAGGGCCTGATCCGGACATCGCTGAACAGTGGTTAGAGGTCATGGTGAATATATTCACAGTTTTGAACTACACTGAACAGAGACAAGTGAACTTTGCAGTATTTCAATTTGAAGGACCGGCCGATCATGGTGGAACGTAATTAGAGCAAAGTGGGAAAGAGAGCAGACTCTTTGGTCGTGGGCGAACTTCATAAGGGAATTTAATGAAAAGTACCTCCCACCATTAGTCCAAGAAAAGAGGGAGGACGAATTTATTGGACTACGCCAGGGGGCCTTAAGTGTGGCTGAATACGAAACCAAATTTACCAAACTATCCAAGTTCGCTTCCGAATTAGTAGCCACGGAACCGAGAAGAGTAAGGCGGTTCATACAGGGATTGAACTTGGACATCCAGGAGGCGTTGGCGGCGGCGCAAGTGAACACATTTACGGAGGCCCTTGAGAAGGCTCAACGAATCGAGAATGCAAAGGCGCAGGTGAAGGCTTCCCAAATACGAAAAAGTGGTGCAGTGGGTAGCGTGAGTGAGGAACTTAGCGAATCAGTAGCACCCTCTAAAGTACAGAAAGTGAACCAGTTATTCCGGCCGCCATGGACATTGGGGGCTGTAGATGAAAGATTTATCAAAGGAAGCCAAACCGGACAGGGGGAGACTTCTCCAGAAAGCAAAAAGATGGCTTCCCACTTGACTTGTGACTATTGCGGAAAGGCCAATCACACTGAGAACGATTGTTGGCGGAAGGGGCGGAAGTGTTTGATTTGCGGAAGTAGTGATCATCAAGTTAGTAACTGTCCACGGAGACAGTCACGTGAAAGTGGTACTCAGCGACTCGAGGGCACTACATCAAAACAAGCGAATGAAAGGGGGAACCGAACAAAAGTACCGGCAAGGGTATATGCTTTAGACAACCACCAAGCTCCTGAGCCATCTGAAGGTAAAATTTCGAGGACGAAATTTTTTTTAAGGGGGAGAGAGTGTGAGAACCCGTAATTTTTCCCATTTTCTAGGTTTTATTATTTTTCATGGCTTGTTTTCTGCATTTTCGTGATTAGAAAAACATCTAGATATTGTTAAGGAGCAGATATAATTTTTGGATGATTTTTCTAGTATCGGATAGTTTTTGAGAAATTAAGAGCGTATACCGGACGTGGGACCCATTAGTGCGAAAAGCTCGGAAAGATTCGACCAACTAGGTTAAGTTTTGGATACTGGAATTAATTTACCGGGTGTTAAGAGATAAGTAGAGGATGCTAAGTGGATTGGTATAAGAGAGACAAAAGTTAGGCAAGCATTAATGAAGGTGACAAGTGTCACCCTAGGATTGGGTCTTAAGTAAGACCACTATTCACCTTTTCTAATTGACCAAATAAATCACAAAATATTGCCAAAATTTCCCATTTTCTTCTCTTCAAGTGGCCGGCCCTCTCTCTCAAGAAGAAAGAAAAAACCTCTCCAATTTCTTGAAATCCTCTTGCTCAAATCCAATCACACAATCATCTACTCTTGTTTTTGTTCCATAGAAATCCTTAAGGAAGTGTTGGTGAGTTGTTTGGTGAAGTTGTTTGGCAAGCTAAGGTGGTTAATTGCTCTCTCTCTTGTTTTACCAAGGTGAGTGATGGATTACTCCTTTCCTCCCTCTAATGATGCTTAATTTGTGATTAGTGGTAGTATAAGGTGCAATATTATGGATTACATCTTGATTTGTGGTTGAATTAGTGAAGTTTTCTATTTATTGGTGATTTTTCTGTTTTAATATGAACATGATTGTGTGGCTATCTATGATGATTGGAAATGGTATATAATGACTCTAGGAGGTGGAAAAAGTGGGTAATTACAACCAATTTCTGTTTGGAAGAAAAATTGACAAGTTAGGGTTTTTGTGAATAACATTCTGCCCGGTTTTGTAGCTCCTAGTTAGAGGGCGAATTGGCCTTGGCTTAAAACATTAAAGTTGTAGGGAATGACATTTTAGAGGTGCCTGCAAAATTTCAGGTCAATCGGAGTAGCGTAGAATGAGAAAAGTCGAAATTACCCTTGCTGTCCTGGTTTTATCCGAATGTAAGAATTGCGCCTGTAATTGGTTGTTTTGGCTGGAATTGCTACGGAATTGGTAGTTGAGGTCTTCTGATGAAATGTATCCCTGTTTCTAAGCTTTCGAGTGGCTTTGGAATTTCTGGATTTGGACTTAGGTAGCCTGTTTTATGATGTTTACACCAGAATGCGATTTGTGAATGTGTTTTTCCGGTTCTGGTGTAGTATTTTGCCTTTTGGACCTGGTTGCACCCGAAACTGGACAGAGTTTCCTTCTGGAACATTGTAGCCCTATTTCTTAGCTTCGAAACGCTGGGTTTTACACCTTCATCCGACAATCGTAGTGCCTGTGATGCCATTACCGCAAAATGAGGTCAAAAACTGTTTTTTCAGGGGTAAAGCTAAATCTTTTCCGGATTTTTCTGGTTTCCTCTAATGCTTATGTATGCTTATGGAACCCTCTTTCGGTAGTATTTGGCATTGGTTTATGACTTGTATTCGAGTCTTATTGTGCTTATGGGAATATTTTAGGGCTTGACTTTTATTTCCGGTCATTTTCCTAGCTAAATCCCGTACTTGAATGACTTTAAGCCTAGTGAACGGCTTTTGGAAATGAGATTATTTTGTGTAAGATGTTGGGACTGATTTGAGGAAATAATGAAGCTATTAATGGCTGGAAAATAGGTAAAAACAAGGGATTTGCTGCCGAAATTTTTACTTGAAGGCTAGTTTTGGTCCAAGTGCTTTTTGCCGTAAAATTTTATAACCCTTTTAGTTTAGCTTTGCGTTTGGTTTATGAAACCCTAGATATTTCCGTCCATCAGTCCAAATGCCCCGTTTTGCTTTAAAGTCATTTTTATGCGTTTTACTCATCATTTATTGGGTTTCTTCGATTTCACCTAATTGGCTGTGCTATATTCTTTCTCGTTGAATCTTAGGTTTTCTCGGTGATTAAGGATTCTATCCAGAAGGATATTTCGCACGTTATTTTGCATAGTTAGGTGAGTGTTCCTTGTTTGTTAAATGCTCCTTGACTTCATAACTTGTATTCTTGAGTGATAACGTGTTAAGTGCTTTTAATGATTTCCAATTTCCAAAACGAGCTTTATAGGCGAGTGTGTACTTTATCGCACTCGACCTAAATAACTGTGCAATTTTCAAGGATTTAATGATTGAAATACTAGTTGCGCATGAATGTAAGCCTTTTTGGCTGAACTGGCCATTGCCCCTTGTTACCCATAGACTCGAGCCAGAAGCGGACTCGGTCGGGCGATTAGGTGACCTGGGTGAACGTTTTGGTATACTCGAGTATTACCTTGAAGTCTGGTGGAGCCCGGCCAATGGCTGGGAAGGGGGTGAATGAAATGAATGATTAAATGAAGCGCGGGTTTTATTTACAAAAAGAAAAAAAAATGCATTTTTAAAAGATTGAAGGAAAGAGGAAATGTCAGGGGAACGAGCGAGCGCGGGAATATTTGGCTCCTTGTGAGCCCGTATCCTTTTAATGTATGTGTTCTTATTGTTTTCCATGCTAAATGTTTCTTGAATTATTGATTATTGATGGTTTATGTATTGGCGTTGTTGTTTAATTACCTGTTCGGAACCTCACTGAGCTTTTAGCTCATCCCTTTAGTTTTGTTTTCCTTAACAGGGGAAGGCGAGCAAGGACGAGAGCTCTGTATAGACTAGCTGGTCTAGCTTTTGATTTTTCTTGTAATGGTTCTCGCCTTAGTGCTTGGCACGGGCTGGTTGTATGGTGGATTTGGAACCTTTGTATATTCGACGGTTGTACTTCTTTTGAGATCGTAATGTATATAAGTTTCGTTTAAGTTTTTGGATCATTGCTATATTTTTCGTATGGGCTGGATCTGATTTTTGTTCGAGGATGGAAGTGATCGACTGAGTCCCGGCGAGAGCTGGGCAGGCGGTCCGCCGAACCCTTTGGTTCGCCTTAGGGGGAGGTGGGGCTGTCACAGTTGGTATCAGAGCCAGTTTTGTGAGGACTCGCAAATTCCTTGTATTTTTCCTCAAAAATAACCTTTTATTTGAAAAATTAGTATTTATCAAAGGCCACTACCCAAATATTACACATTAAGTGTAGATAAACCTAGAAAATAGGGTTTTACGCTTCGGTTTCAAGTTTGGAGCGAAATTAGGGTTTTCGCGATTTTTCGCCGGATGAATTTTCGGTACAGAGTAAGAATTAATTTGGGGATTAAAAGTGACTTTTAAGTGAGAAATAATATGTGACTAGTGGCAATGATATAAGGTTAGTGAATGGGAAGTAAAAACCCTAGTACGTGAGTTTTTAAGAAAAACGGCGCGAACCGGCGGGTCCCGCGCATTACCGATTGAACGCACTGCTTGACCACCATTTTTCTTACCCAACAAGTTTGTTGACTTTTGTACATAATATCTTCTTAAATTGCAGCAAGGTTGACCGAAATTAGTGGCCAAGAAAGGCAAGAAAGAAAGAGAAAAAAAAAAGAGGTGGTGGTGGTGACACTTGTCACCACCTCATGGCTTCTTAACCAAGACAATTACCATCCATTTAACTCCAACACTTAGCCAATTTCTTCTTCATTTCTGCTGTTGTTGGCCGTGAGAAGCAAGAAGAAAAACCCAAAGGAAAACATTTCATTTCATCTTCAATCCAACAACTTAGGAAGAAATCACACAAAGTAAACCGATTAAACTTGTTCTTGAGTGACTAGTAAGTGAGTTGTGGTGAGTTTTTTGAAGGAGAAAGCTTGGGCTACTTGTAGTGACCTTTATTCAAGGTAAGAGAGTTTATCTCTCTAAGTTTTGCTTTCAATTTTGTTAAATTAAGCTTAGTAGTTTGATTTTGTGGTGGAATCATGGATGATTAGCATGTTTTAGAAGTTTTCCCCAATTTATTTGATGAACTAGGGCTTGTGGAAATTCTGCCCAAATTGTTGTAAGATGCTTATATGTTGCAATTGAAGTTTTATAGGGTGTTGTGGTAGTGATTAGACCAAGAAATTAAGGAAAGTTGCACTAGAAACTCAAAATTCCAGAATCTGGAAAATTTTCCCAACATTCTGTCCGAATTTGTATCTGTGTGTTAGAGGCCTAATTGGCCTTAGCTCAAAGAATAAAAGTTGTAGAGAATGGCATTTTATAGGTGCCTACAAAATTTCAGCTCAATCGGAGCAACGTGGGACGTGAAAAGTCCAAAATACCCTTACTGTTCTAAGTATTTCCCAGCAGTCCGTTTCACCAGTTAAGTCCAGTTTATCACGTTTTTTGACCAGGATCCATTCTGATTTAGCTCTGGGCCAAAACATGAAAGTTGTAGTGTTCTGAAGTAGCTTTAAAATTCCTCTAAGAACACCTGAATTGGATTTTTGTACACTGAGTTATGACCATTACAGTGTTCTGCGATTAAGCAGCCGACGAATTGGTTTCTGGTTTAGCAATTCGAGAATTTGACCAAGTTACATTAGAAACTGGACTAAGTGACCTTCATGAACATTGTAGCCCTGAGTCTTAGCTTCGAAACGGCATAGGTTACGTCTTAATCCGATAAGCGTAGCCTCGGATAAGTTATTTCCGCTTTCATACGTCAAATCTGTCTTTTGCTAAATTGAATTTCTGCACTTGTTATTACTGTATTTCTTATTCTTATGATATTGTGAGCCTATGGAATGGCTCTTGACTTGAATTGCTTATGTGTGATGTTGGGTTGTGGTTGAGGAAAAATAATGAAGCCAAAATGGCTGGAAAATTAGGTAAACACAAAGGGCGTGCTGCCCAAATTTTCGCCCGATGGCTAGGTTTCTATTTGAACTTGTATGCTTTTGTTTGGCCAATACCATGACCGGTTTTCCATTTTAAAACATGATTTTTCATCCTTGGGTTCAAACAACCCTCTTCTTACTTGAAAGTCATCTTTACACGTGTTACTCTTAATTAGTCGGGTTTCTTTGTTTCCCTTAAATGTTTTGCTCGATAAACTATAATATGTTCTCTTGTTCAACCTTAGGTTTCATTGGTGATTAAGGGTAATATCCGGAAGGATATTTTGCACGATATTTTGCATTTCTAGGTGAGTGTTCCTTATTTGATTCTATGGCTTGTTGTTATCATTTGCTAATGTGTTAAGTGCTTTTAATGATTTCCAAAACGAGCTTCCTAGGCGAGTGTGTACTTTATCGCACTCGACCTAAATAACTGTGCAATTTTCAAGGATTTAATGATTGAAATGTTACTTGCGCATGAATGTAAGCCTTTTGGGCTGAACTGGCCATTGCCCCTTGTTACCGGTCGTCTCGAGCCAGAAGCGGACTCGGTCGGGCGATTAGGGACTTGGGTGAACGTTCGGTATACTCGAGTATTACCCTGTAGGTTGGTGGAGACTGGCCAACGGCCAGGACGGGGGTGAATGAATGAATGAATGAACAAACGATCGAACGAGGGTTATTGATAAACGAAAAATGCAGTTTCAAATGATTGGAGGAATAAGGGGAAATGTCTGGAGAACGAATGAACGAAATAACGAATTGCTCCTTGTGAGCCGTATCCTTTTAATGAATGTGTTACTATCGCTTTCCATTGTAAATGTTTCTTGAATTATTGATACTCCATGATTAATGTATTGGATTGATTATCTGATTATGTGTTCGGAACCTCACTGGGCTTTTAGCTCATCCCTTTAGTTTTGTTTTCCTTACAGGGAAAGGCGAGCGAGGACGTGAGCTTGAGATAGACTAGCCAATCTAGTTTTGTTTCTTTTGTTTCTTTTGTAGTGGTTCTCGCCTAGTGCTTGGCACGGGCTGGACGTATGAAGGATTGAGAACCCTTGTATATTTGATGTTCATATTCTCTTTTGGGTTGGAAATGTATATAAGTTCCGCTTTAAGTTTGAATTAATGCCCTATTTATTCTTGTGATTTATTTCAATTTTTAATTGAGACTGTAGCGAACGACTGAGTCCCGGCGAGAGCTGGGCAGGCGGCCCGCCGAACCCTCTGGTACGCCTTAGGGGGAGGTGGGGTCGTTACAAGTTTCGCGTGGTCTCTGCGCGGAGTGAGCCTGGACTGAGTGGTGAATAGGCATGACGGACTAAGTGCTCGTTTGAGCATAAGCTTTGAATTGTGAATGTTATAGGCCTTAAATCTCTCTTGTGGTACCTAAGGGCCATAGATAGGTACGTCTAGTAGGAATTTCAAGTGTAGATAGTTTACTCTTGGGACTGGCCAGCTCGAGATGTGAATTGTCTTATTTCGGATTCTTGTGCCCTAGTACTCTAGAGTTGAGGCGGTGTTCAGGATGTGAGAATTGCATTTTGGGAACATGAATAGGCTTTGTTCGGCTGGAATGAGTATAAGAGGTTAGAATCTAGTTTGGATAGTAAGTGACGTGAGAGATCGGATGGGGTTATTTTAATTGGGTATGGGTCGATATCGCCTTTACTCTTGATTTGCTTTGATGCCGCTATGACATGACATTGGCTTGAGTATTGTGCATATGATTATTTGTCTAATTTGACATGTATTGGTGTATTCGATTGTCTACCATCTTAATACATGGTGTGTATATGTGTATATGTCTTTGGTGTAATTGGTGTGCTAGAATTCGATTACTTTTGTCACTTTACTGTATTTATTCACTGAATTACCTTTTTGGGGGGGGGGGAAACAAAGAGAGGAAAAAAAAAACATATATATGGAGGGAAGACGTGGTCGCGGACGTGGTAGTGGCCGTGGTGTTAAGCGAGCCCATGAACCAAGGGCAGAAAGGGAAACATCGGCGGAGCCTATACCAGGACCAAGGGTTGAAGCCGGAGACCAGGTGGCGACGGCCATTCAACAAATGACCAATATTCTAGCACGGTTAGTGGACCAACAAGGTCAAATGCCCGTGCATCAACCCCAAAACCCTGAAATAGGAGAAGATCGGGCCCTTGAGAGGTTTCAAAAGTTTGCACCTCCAAAATTCGCTGGAGGGCCTGATCCGGACATCGCTGAACAGTGGTTAGAGGTCATGGTGAATATATTCACAGTTTTGAACTACACTGAACAGAGACAAGTGAACTTTGCAGTGTTTCAATTTGAAGGACCGGCCCGATCATGGTGGAACGTAATTAGAGCAAAGTGGGAAAGAGAGCAGACTCTTTGGTCGTGGGCGAACTTCATAAGGGAATTTAATGAAAAGTACCTCCCACCATTAGTCCAAGAAAAGAGGGAGGACGAATTTATTGGACTACGCCAGGGGGCCTTAAGTGTGGCTGAATACGAAACCAAATTTACCAAACTATCCAAGTTCGCTTCCGAATTAGTAGCCACGGAACCGAGAAGAGTAAGGCGGTTCATACAGGGATTGAACTTGGACATCCAGGAGGCGTTGGCGGCGGCGCAAGTGAACACATTTACGGAGGCCCTTGAGAAGGCTCAACGAATCGAGAATGCAAAGGCGCAGGTGAAGGCTTCCCAAATACGAAAAAGTGGTGCAGTGGGTAGCGTGAGTGAGGAACTTAGCGAATCAGTAGCACCCTCTAAAGTACAGAAAGTGAACCAGTTATTCCGGCCGCCATGGACATTGGGGGCGGTAGATGAAAGATTTATCAAAGGAAGCCAAACCGGACAGGGGGAGACTTCTCCAGAAAGCAAAAAGATGGCTTCCCACTTGACTTGTGACTATTGCGGAAAGGCCAATCACACTGAGAACGATTGTTGGCGGAAGGGGCGGAAGTGTTTGATTTGCGGAAGTAGCGATCATCAAGTTAGTAACTGTCCACGGAGACAGTCACGTGAAAGTGGTACTCAACGACTCGAGGGCACTACATCAAAACAAGCGAATGAAAGGGGGAACCGAACAAAAGTACCGGCAAGGGTATATGCTTTAGACAACCAACAAGCTCCTGAGCCATCTGAAGGTAAAATTTCGAGGACGAAATTTTTTTTAAGGGGGAGAGAGTGTGAGAACCCGTAATTTTTCCCATTTTCTAGGTTTTATTATTTTTCATGGCTTGTTTTCTGCATTTTCGTGATTAGAAAAACATCTAGATATTGTTAAGGAGCAGATATAATTTTTGGATGATTTTTCTAGTATCGGATAGTTTTTGAGAAATTAAGAGCGTATACCGGACGTGGGACCCACTAGTGCGAAAAGCTCGGAAAGATTCGACCAACTAGGTTAAGTTTTGGATACTGGAATTAATTTACCGGGTGTTAAGAGATAAGTAGAGGATGCTAAGTGGATTGGTATAAGAGAGACAAAAGTTAGGCAAGCATTAATGAAGGTGACAAGTGTCACCATAGGATTGGGTCTTAAGTAAGACCACTATTCACCTTTTCTAATTGACCAAATAAATCACAAAATATTGCCAAAATTTCCCATTTTCTTCTCTTCAAGTGGCCGGCCCTCTCTCTCAAGAAGAAAGAAAAAACCTCTCCAATTTCTTGAAATCCTCTTGCTCAAATCCAATCACACAATCATCTACTCTTGTTTTTGTTCCATAGAAATCCTTAAGGAAGTGTTGGTGAGTTGTTTGGTGAAGTTGTTTGGCAAGCTAAGGTGGTTAATTGCTCTCTCTCTTGTTTTACCAAGGTGAGTGATGGATTACTCCTTTCCTCCCTCTAATGATGCTTAATTTGTGATTAGTGGTAGTATAAGGTGCAATATTATGGATTACATCTTGATTTGTGGTTGAATTAGTGAAGTTTTCTATTTATTGGTGATTTTTCTGTTTTAATATGAACATGATTGTGTGGCTATCTATGATGATTGGAAATGGTATATAATGACTCTAGGAGGTGGAAAAAGTGGGTAATTACAACCAATTTCTGTTTGGAAGAAAAATTGACAAGTTAGGGTTTTTGTGAATAACATTCTGCCCGGTTTTGTAGCTCCTAGTTAGAGGGCGAATTGGCCTTGGCTTAAAACATTAAAGTTGTAGGGAATGACATTTTAGAGGTGCCTGCAAAATTTCAGGTCAATCGGAGTAGCGTAGAATGAGAAAAGTCGAAATTACCCTTGCTGTCCTGGTTTTATCCGAATGTAAGAATTGCGCCTGTAATTGGTTGTTTTGGCTGGAATTGCTACGGAATTGGTAGTTGAGGTCTTCTGATGAAATGTATCCCTGTTTCTAAGCTTTCGAGTGGCTTTGGAATTTCTGGATTTGGACTTAGGTAGCCTGTTTTATGATGTTTACACCAGAATGCGATTTGTGAATGTGTTTTTCCGGTTCTGGTGTAGTATTTTGCCTTTTGGACCTGGTTGCACCCGAAACTGGACAGAGTTTCCTTCTGGAACATTGTAGCCCTATTTCTTAGCTTCGAAACGCTGGGTTTTACACCTTCATCCGACAATCGTAGTGCCTGTGATGCCATTACCGCAAAATGAGGTCAAAAACTGTTTTTTCAGGGGTAAAGCTAAATCTTTTCCGGATTTTTCTGGTTTCCTCTAATGCTTATGTATGCTTATGGAACCCTCTTTCGGTAGTATTTGGCATTGGTTTATGACTTGTATTCGAGTCTTATTGTGCTTATGGGAATATTTTAGGGCTTGACTTTTATTTCCGGTCATTTTCCTAGCTAAATCCCGTACTTGAATGACTTTAAGCCTAGTGAACGGCTTTTGGAAATGAGATTATTTTGTGTAAGATGTTGGGACTGATTTGAGGAAATAATGAAGCTATTAATGGCTGGAAAATAGGTAAAAACAAGGGATTTGCTGCCGAAATTTTTACTTGAAGGCTAGTTTTGGTCCAAGTGCTTTTTGCCGTAAAATTTTATAACCCTTTTAGTTTAGCTTTGCGTTTGGTTTATGAAACCCTAGATATTTCCGTCCATCAGTCCAAATGCCCCGTTTTGCTTTAAAGTCATTTTTATGCGTTTTACTCATCATTTATTGGGTTTCTTCGATTTCACCTAATTGGCTGTGCTATATTCTTTCTCGTTGAATCTTAGGTTTTCTCGGTGATTAAGGATTCTATCCAGAAGGATATTTCGCACGTTATTTTGCATAGTTAGGTGAGTGTTCCTTGTTTGTTAAATGCTCCTTGACTTCATAACTTGTATTCTTGAGTGATAACGTGTTAAGTGCTTTTAATGATTTCCAATTTCCAAAACGAGCTTTATAGGCGAGTGTGTACTTTATCGCACTCGACCTAAATAACTGTGCAATTTTCAAGGATTTAATGATTGAAATACTAGTTGCGCATGAATGTAAGCCTTTTTGGCTGAACTGGCCATTGCCCCTTGTTACCCATAGACTCGAGCCAGAAGCGGACTCGGTCGGGCGATTAGGTGACCTGGGTGAACGTTTTGGTATACTCGAGTATTACCTTGAAGTCTGGTGGAGCCCGGCCAATGGCTGGGAAGGGGGTGAATGAAATGAATGATTAAATGAAGCGCGGGTTTTATTTACAAAAAGAAAAAAAAATGCATTTTTAAAAGATTGAAGGAAGGAGGAAATGTCAGGGGAACGAGCGAGCGCGGGAATATTTGGCTCCTTGTGAGCCCGTATCCTTTTAATGTATGTGTTCTTATTGTTTTCCATGCTAAATGTTTCTTGAATTATTGATTATTGATGGTTTATGTATTGGCGTTGTTGTTTAATTACCTGTTCGGAACCTCACTGAGCTTTTAGCTCATCCCTTTAGTTTTGTTTTCCTTAACAGGGGAAGGCGAGCAAGGACGAGAGCTCTGTATAGACTAGCTGGTCTAGCTTTTGATTTTTTTTGTAATGGTTCTCGCCTTAGTGCTTGGCACGGGCTGGTTGTATGGTGGATTTGGAACCTTTGTATATTCGACAGTTGTACTTCTTTTGAGATCGTAATGTATATAAGTTTCGTTTAAGTTTTTGGATCATTGCTATATTTTTCGTATGGGCTGGATCTGGTTTTTGCTCGAGGATGGAAGTGATCGACTGAGTCCCGGCGAGAGCTGGGCAGGCGGTCCGCCGAACCCTTTGGTTCGCCTTAGGGGGAGGTGGGGCTGTCACAGTTGGTATCAGAGCCAGCTTCGCGTGGTCTCTGCGCGGAGTGAGCCTGGACTGAGTGGTGAATAGGCATGACGGACTAAGTGCTCGTTTGAGCATAAGCTTTGAATTGTGAATGTTATAGGCCTTAAATCTCTCTTGTGGTACCTAAGGGCCATAGATAGGTACGTCTAGTAGGAATTTCAAGTGTAGATAGTTTACTCTTGGGACTGGCCAGCTCGAGATGTGAATTGTCTTATTTCGGATTCTTGTGCCCTAGTACTCTAGAGTTGAGGCGGTGTTCAGGATGTGAGAATTGCATTTTGGGAACATGAATAGGCTTTGTTCGGCTGGAATGAGTATAAGAGGTTAGAATCTAGTTTGGATAGTAAGTGACGTGAGAGATCGGACGGGGTTATTTTAATTGGGTATGGGTCGATATCGCCTTTACTCTTGATTTGCTTTGATGCCGCTATGACATGACATTGGCTTGAGTATTGTGCATATGATTATTTGTCTAATTTGACATGTATTGGTGTATTCGATTGTCTACCATCTTAATACATGGTGTGTATATGTGTATATGTCTTTGGTGTAATTGGTGTGCTAGAATTCGATTACTTTTATCACTTTACTGTATTTATTCACTGAATTACCTTTTTGGGGGGGGGAAAACAAAGAGGAAAAAAAAACATATATATGGAGGGAAGACGTGGTCGCGGACGTGGTAGTGGCCGTGGTGTTAAGCGAGCCCATGAACCAAGGGCAGAAAGGGAAACATCGGCGGAGCCTATACCAGGACCAAGGGTTGAAGCCGGAGACCAGGTGGCGACGGCCATTCAACAAATGACCAATATTCTAGCACGGTTAGTGGACCAACAAGGTCAAATGCCCGTGCATCAACCCCAAAACCCTGAAATAGGAGAAGATCGGGCCCTTGAGAGGTTTCAAAAGTTTGCACCTCCAAAATTCGCTGGAGGGCCTGATCCGGACATCGCTGAACAGTGGTTAGAGGTCATGGTGAATATATTCACAGTTTTGAACTACACTGAACAGAGACAAGTGAACTTTGCAGTGTTTCAATTTGAAGGACCGGCCCGATCATGGTGGAACGTAATTAGAGCAAAGTGGGAAAGAGAGCAGACTCTTTGGTCGTGGACGAACTTCATAAGGGAATTTAATGAAAAGTACCTCCCACCATTAGTCCAAGAAAAGAGGGAGGACGAATTTATTGGACTACGCCAGGGGGCCTTAAGTGTGGCTGAATACGAAACCAAATTTACCAAACTATCCAAGTTCGCTTCCGAATTAGTAGCCACGGAACCGAGAAGAGTAAGGCGGTTCATACAGGGATTGAACTTGGACATCCAGGAGGCGTTGGCGGCGGCGCAAGTGAACACATTTACGGAGGCCCTTGAGAAGGCTCAACGAATCGAGAATGCAAAGGCGCAGGTGAAGGCTTCCCAAATACGAAAAAGTGGTGCAGTGGGTAGCGTGAGTGAGGAACTTAGCGAATCAGTAGCACCCTCTAAAGTACAGAAAGTGAACCAGTTATTCCGGCCGCCATGGACATTGGGGGCGGTAGATGAAAGATTTATCAAAGGAAGCCAAACCGGACAGGGGGAGAGTTCTCCAGAAAGCAAAAAGATGGCTTCCCACTTGACTTGTGACTATTGCGGAAAGGCCAATCACACTGAGAATGATTGTTGGCGGAAGGGGCGGAAGTGTTTGATTTGCGGAAGTAGTGATCATCAAGTTAGTAACTGTCCACGGAGACAGTCACGTGAAAGTGGTACTCAGCGACTCGAGGGCACTACATCAAAACAAGCGAATGAAAGGGGGAACCGAACAAAAGTACCGGCAAGGGTATATGCTTTAGACAACCAACAAGCTCCTGAGCCATCTGAAGGTAAAATTTCGAGGACGAAATTTTTTTTAAGGGGGAGAGAGTGTGAGAACCCGTAATTTTTCCCATTTTCTAGGTTTTATTATTTTTCATGGCTTGTTTTCTGCATTTTCGTGATTAGAAAAACATCTAGATATTGTTAAGGAGCAGATATAATTTTTGGATGATTTTTCTAGTATCGGATAGTTTTTGAGAAATTAAGAGCGTATACCGGACGTGGGACCCATTAGTGCGAAAAGCTCGGAAAGATTCGACCAACTAGGTTAAGTTTTGGATACTGGAATTAATTTACCGGGTGTTAAGAGATAAGTAGAGGATGCTAAGTGGATTGGTATAAGAGAGACAAAAGTTAGGCAAGCATTAATGAAGGTGACAAGTGTCACCATAGGATTGGGTCTTAAGTAAGACCACTATTCACCTTTTCTAATTGACCAAATAAATCACAAAATATTGCCAAAATTTCCCATTTTCTTCTCTTCAAGTGGCCGGCCCTCTCTCTCAAGAAGAAAGAAAAAACCTCTCCAATTTCTTGAAATCCTCTTGCTCAAATCCAATCACACAATCATCTACTCTTGTTTTTGTTCCATAGAAATCCTTAAGGAAGTGTTGGTGAGTTGTTTGGTGAAGTTGTTTGGCAAGCTAAGGTGGTTAATTGCTCTCTCTCTTGTTTTACCAAGGTGAGTGATGGATTACTCCTTTCCTCCCTCTAATGATGCTTAATTTGTGATTAGTGGTAGTATAAGGTGCAATATTATGGATTACATCTTGATTTGTGGTTGAATTAGTGAAGTTTTCTATTTATTGGTGATTTTTCTGTTTTAATATGAACATGATTGTGTGGCTATCTATGATGATTGGAAATTGTATATAATGACTCTAGGAGGTGGAAAAAGTGGGTAATTACAACCAATTTCTGTTTGGAAGAAAAATTGACAAGTTAGGGTTTTTGTGAATAACATTCTGCCCGGTTTTGTAGCTCCTAGTTAGAGGGCGAATTGGCCTTGGCTTAAAACATTAAAGTTGTAGGGAATGACATTTTAGAGGTGCCTGCAAAATTTCAGGTCAATCGGAGTAGCGTAGAATGAGAAAAGTCGAAATTACCCTTGCTGTCCTGGTTTTATCCGAATGTAAGAATTGCGCCTGTAATTGGTTGTTTTGGCTGGAATTGCTACGGAATTGGTAGTTGAGGTCTTCTGATGAAATGTATCCCTGTTTCTAAGCTTTCGAGTGGCTTTGGAATTTCTGGATTTGGACTTAGGTAGCCTGTTTTATGATGTTTACACCAGAATGCGATTTGTGAATGTGTTTTTCCGGTTCTGGTGTAGTATTTTGCCTTTTGGACCTAGTTGCACCCGAAACTGGACAGAGTTTCCTTCTGGAACATTGTAGCCCTATTTCTTAGCTTCGAAACGCTGGGTTTTACACCTTCATCCGACAATCGTAGTGCCTGTGATGCCATTACCGCAAAATGAGGTCAAAAACTGTTTTTTCAGGGGTAAAGCTAAATCTTTTCCGGATTT
>NW_020861517.1:0-30896 GCF_003713205.1 Coffea eugenioides
GATTCAGGCCAGTGACCTTCGGTCAAATTTTTTTTTCTTTTCCGTTTGAAAGCCGTGGTGATCCGAAATCCATCCAAACATTTACCAAACATATATATACAATGGAAACCAACATTTACAAGCCAAACGGCCTACCAAAGTATCCATTTCGTTCATACATATACAATAGCCATTTACCCCAAACATTGGTGCAATCAAAGCACTTAGGGTTTTCACCCTCAAGGAGCTAATCAAAATACATATACATGAGCTCAACTTGTCACAACCTTTTCCAAAAGAATTCATTTGCCTGTAAGGAAAACAAATAACACGGAATGAGCCAAAGCCCAGTGGTATACCACCCATTAAGCAATCAAATTCATATAAGAGTGAACCTTCATTTAAAGTGCACAATTAAGCAATGAAGCAAAACGGTAAAAGGATACGGTCGGCTCTCAAGAGCCCAATTCCACGCTTGCCATCTTGATCCAATTGCATTGACCCTCCGTCAATGGTACGAGTACCAAACCGTAGACCTCACTATACTTCCATTCCTTCCACCAAACATACCCCAACCGGGCCCGCACTCCAATTCAGTAGTTTTTGGTAATACTCGAGTTTACCGGAACCAAGGGTCTCATTACCACAAGATTCCCCAGTACAGTCCCCGTGGCATGATAATTTTCACGACCAAGCCCTCGCCGGCTCGATCCAATTAACTACCATACGGGGTTGAGCTCATAAATGCAGTAAGGCCGTTGGACATTGTCCAAACGACATCAATTCAGTTTCCATGAAATGGAATTCACCAACCAATATATCCAGTTCAGTAATGCAATAAAACGGTAGCCATTCAGTGACAATATCAAAAGAGGTGAGGGCGGTCAAGTACACCCTCACCTTAATCAATTCCAATATGCAAGTAAGCCTTCAAGGCATCACATAAACATTTAGTAAAGCCACATAGTAACCATTTAGTGAGTAGTATACTCACCAAGTGAGAAAGTGGTGTTTCATACACCGCGATCACCAAAACGTCGTGAGCTACCGTCACGCCCTAGAATCACACAACAAATGCAATGAGACTCGAGAACGAGTCACCAAACAATGCTAAACACAACCCCAATAGGGTTTCATATGCATAAGTAGGCATGATAGCAAACCAGAAATTAAGATATGGCCTTAACTTAAGCCTTGATAGAAAAACCGTGTTTGAGCGTATAATGCGGTAATGGCGTCAATTTCACTACGGTTATCGGTTGGGGGTGTAAGACCCACCGTTTCGAAGCTATGAAACAGGGCTACAACAATGTAGAAGGGCACTCAATCCAGTTCCTAGCACCACTAGATCAAAAATGCCAAAAACTATACCAGAATTCCCAAAACAGGTTTGCAAAAGACAGAAAACTGCAATCGGTATATCTCAGTCTATACAAGTCCAACTGCCGAAATTCCAAAGGCATATGTTAGCTAAGACATTCAGCTACATTTCATCAGAAGACACCAACTCCAAAATCCAAACCAATTCCAGTCAAAATGTCCAATTACTATCGCAGTTTTCGCATTCTGTCCAAGCAGAACAGCTACCGTAATATCGTCATAACTCATTTTACATTGATCTAAATGACCTGAAATTTTACAGGCATCTTCATCACATCAATACCTACAACTTTCATGTTTTGAGCAAAGTCTAATTCGGCCTCTAACCTAGTGATCTAAAACCGGACAGAATTGGGGATTTCAAACCCTAACTTTCCAATTTTCCATCCAAATCCAAAATTAGTTGCATTTATCCACATTTCACATCCACTAGAGCCATTATAGTCCATTGCCAATCATCAAAGATGGCCACAACATTCATTTCATATGAAACCAGAAAAATTCCCAAGAAAATAGAAAACTTCACCAAATCACTTCAAACCAAGATAAAACCAGAAATTTCAGCACTTCACTCACTAATAAGCATAATTTAAGCTTCATAAGGTGTAAGAGGGTGTTCAAGCTTCACTTACCAAGAAACAAGGGAAAGAGAGATTGTGGTCACCTTTGCTCTTCAAACAAAGTTCACCAACACACTTACTATCACTAGAAGCAAAGTTTTTATGGATTAGAATCTAGTCTAAGCCTTTGGTGATGGAAGATTGAAGCTTATGGAAGCTTGGAAGTTGAAGAATTTCCTTTCTTCTTTGCTCAAAGTGGCCGGCCAACAAGAGAAGAAAAATGGTGATTTTTGTGCATTTTTTTGATATTTATTCCTTTGGTCAAAACAAGTCAAGAAATGGAATAGTAAGTCTTAAAAGGCATCAAATGAGAAGGTGACACTTGTCACCTTATTAAATGCATTCCTATCTTTCTTTCCTCTCTCACATCAATCACTTCACACATTCTACTTATCACTTAACACCCGATAAAATTTTCACAGTATCCGAAACTTAACCTTATTGGCCGAATTTTTCCGAACTTTTCGCACTAGTGGGTCCCACGTCCACTATTTACTCATAGTTTTCTAAAAAGTCACCAATGCTAGAAAAATCATCTTAAAACTATAATTGCTCATAAAATCCACTAGGAAAATATTTCTAAGCCAGAAAATGCAGAAAACATGCAATTAAGGGGAAATAAACCCTAGGAAAATATTAGGGTTTTACGGGTTCTCACACTCTCCCCCCCTTAAAAGAATTTCGTCCTCGAAATTTCTCACCTTAATTCCCGAAAAGGTTTGGGTATTTCTTTCGCATTTCCTCTTCCATCTCCCAGGTGGCTTCCTCAACTCCGTGGTTTCTCCATAGCACCTTCACTAGTGGAATCCGTTTGTTTCGGAGCTCTTTGACTTTTCGATCGAGTACTTGAACCGGTTTCTCTTCATAGGCCAGTGATTCATCTACTTCGATATCCTCCGGTTGCAATACATGGGATGGATCAGGATGGTACTTCTTTAGCATTGCGACGTGAAATACGTCGTGGATTCGAGATAGACTGGATGGCAGTTCCAGTCGATACGCGACCGCTCCAACCCTCTGAAGGATCTTATAGGGTCCGACGTACCGTGGTTGAAGCTTCTTTCCTTTCCCCGTTGTAAGACTTCGTAAAGGTGTGATTTTGAGAAATACATGGTCTCCAACTTCAAATTCCAAATCTTTTCTTCGGTTATCCGCGTAGCTCTTTTGGCGACTTTGGGCAGTTTGGATTCGTTGCCGTATCAACTTAACCTTCTCGTGAGCCTCTTCCATCCACGGAATAGTTGTCGGGTCCAGTGCTTTCTTTTCGCCAACTTCGTCCCAGTAAATTGGTGAGCGGCATTTGCGTCCGTAGAGAGCTTCGTACGGAGCCATTTGAATTGACGAATGGAAGCTATTGTTATATGCAAATTCGACTAAGGTCATGTGCTGACCCCAATTGCCTCCAAAGTCCAGAATGCACGTTCGTAGCATGTCCTCGAGAGTCTGAATCGTCCGTTCTGACTGGCCATCCGTCTGAGGATGATAGGTCGTGCTCAAGTTGAGTTTCGTCCCCAGGGTTTCTTGAAATTTCTGCCAAAACCGTGATACAAATCGTGGATCCCGATCGGAAACAATACTCACAGGTACACCGTGTAGTCTTACAACCTCATCCATGTATAGTCGAGCCAACTTGTCCATTGAATACTTCATGTTCACCGGCAAGAAATGGGCCGACTTGGTTAATCGATCAACGATCACCCAAACGGCATCGTGTCCTCTTTGCGTCCTCGGTAAACCGGAAACGAAGTCCATGGTAATGTTTTCCCACTTCCACTCGGGTATCTCCAAGGGTTGTAACAGACCCGATGGTTTTTGATGCTCTGCCTTCACTTGCTGGCAAATGAGACATTTTTGTACATATTGCGCGATTTCCTTCTTCATATTGTCCCACCAATAGGTTCCTTTCAGGTCTTGATACATCTTGCTGCTACCCTGATGGATTGTGTACTTAGATCTATGAGCTTCCTCCAGAATTTCTGCTTTCAATGCCTCATCCTTTGGTACCACCACTCGGTTTTGGTACTTTAAAATACCCTCAGGACTCAAATTGAAGTTCGTTGTTTCTCCCTTATCCACTTTCTCTTTCCATTTCTGTACCATCAAATCTTCTTTTTGTGTCTCTTTAATACGTTCCAGTAGTGTGGAGGTAACCCTAATATTGCCAAAGATCACCTTATGGCTCCCTAGACAGGGTTTCCACTCGCACACGGATTCTAACAAACCCCATTCCTTAATCATTAGCCCTGCTATTTGCACCTTACGACTTAAAGCATCTGCTACCACATTTGCCTTTCCCGGATGGTAATTAATCGTGCAGTCGTAATCTTCCAAGAATTCCATCCATCGCCGTTGTCTCATATTCAGTTCCTTCTGGGAGAAGAGGTACCTAAGACTCTTGTGATCCGAAAACACTTCAAAGGTCACCCCGTATAGGTAATGCCTCCACTTTTTCAGAGCAAACACCACTGCAGCTAATTCTAGATCATGAGTCGGGTAGTTTTGCTCGTGAAGCTTCAATTTTCTAGAGGCGAAAGCAATCACATTCCGGTTCTGCATCAAAACGCACCCCAGTCCTTCTCGCGACGCATCCGCATATACTACAAACCCATCCACTCCATTTGGCAAGACCAGCACTGGAGCCATGGTTAGTCTTTTCTTTAATTCCTGAAAACTTGTTTCGCATCGGCCGTTCCAGATAAACTGGCCATGCTTCTTTGTCAAGTCAGTTAAAGGTCCTGCCAGTTTGGAAAAATCTTTAATAAACCGTCGGTAGTACCCAGCTAGCCCTAGAAAGCTGCGAATCTCCGTGGGAGTTTCTGGCCTTTTCCAATTTGTCACGGCCTCAACCTTCGCTGGATCCACCGAAATACCTTCGTGGGAGATCACGTGCCCTAGAAACGCTACTCTCTCCAACCAGAACTCGCATTTACTAAACTTGGCATACAGCTGATGTTCCCTCAATGTCTGCAACACCATTCTCAAATGCTTCTCATGCTCCTCGCGTGACTTGGAGTAGACCAAAATGTCGTCAATAAACACCACGACAAATCGGTCCAGGTAGGGTTTAAAAACCCTATGCATTAAGTCCATGAAGGCGGCGGGAGCATTAGTCAATCCAAAGGGCATAACGGCGAACTCGTAATGCCTGTATCTCGAGTTGAAAGCAGTTTTCGGAATATCCTCCTTCCTGATCAACAACTGGTAGTACCCCTGTCGGAGGTCCAACTTCGAGAAGACCACTGCTCCTTGCAGCTGGTCAAACAACTCGTCGATGTGGGGCAGTGGATACTTATTCTTGATCGTAACGTTGTTCAGCCCCCTATAGTCAATGCACATCCTCAACGTGCCGTCCTTCTTCTTCACAAACAAGACCGGAGCTCCCCAAGGAGACTCACTCTCGTGAATGAATCCCCGCTCCAAAAGGTCTTGCAGTTGCAACTTAAGCTCCTTAAGTTCTGCAGGCGCCATTCGGTAAGGGGTTTTCGAGATAGGTGCGGTTCCAGGTAAAAGATCTATTCGGAATTCTATCTCTCTTTCCGGAGGTAAGGCCACTAACTCATCAGGGAAAACATCCGGAAAGTCCCTCACTATGGCTACATCTTCTACCTTTAACTTATCCGTAGGGGTATTAATTAGAAAGGCCAAATATCCTTGCGCCCCTCTACTTATCAGTTTCCTAGCTCGAATGCCCGAAATGAGAGCAGATGAGGCTAACCTACCCCTTATATCCAATCTTAAGGTTGCCTCGCCAGGAATGCGAAATTCTACTATTTTCGTTTTACAATCCAGTTGGGCGTTATATTTGGCTAGCCAATCCATACCTAGAATCACATCGTACCCCTTAATGGACAAGCTAATCAGGTCTCCTAAAAATCTTCTCTCTCCTACCCATACATCGCAATCCTTATAAACCATACTAGTCACCAACCGTTGATTCCCCGTAGGTGTACTAACCTCTAAGTCATATGGTAAGCTAGCAGGTTTTATATCGATGCCACACATGAAATCAGGGTTAACAAACGAATGAGTGGCACCGGGATCAATTAACACTTTAGCAAAGCGGTGGAAAATAGGGATCGTACCTTCCACCACCTCGGAAGACTCTGGGACCTGATGGGGCTCTAAGGAATAAACCCTAGCTGGCACCTTAGGTTTGGATCCGTCTTCCTTGGCTGGTCCAGTGTTGGTTCTTGGCGGTAGTTGACTTCCTTTTCCATCCTGTTTCAGGACTGGGCATGTAGCTAATTGATGGTCCGCACTTCCACACCGCAGGCACTTACCCTGTTTCCTCCAACAGTTGTCTTCGGTGTGGTTTAGCTTTCCACAGTGCCCACAGGGACCGCGAGGTGCCGAAGCCGAGCCACCCTGAGCATTTCCCCTTTGTCCTCGCCCAGCTTGGCCACCCCTAAACGGAGTCCCTCTGCCTGATCCAGATTGTCGACCACCTCCCGTGCCTCGTCCAAACTTAGACGGAGTGCTCTTCTCACCTTGTCCGGACGTACTCCCAGGAAAACCACGCTTCTTAGCCTGGAAGTTTCGGACCTGAAGCCGTGCACTCTCAACCCGTTGAGCTTTTTCCATAGCCTCGCTAAACGTAGCGATTTGAGCCGCCGCGAGGTCTTTCTGGATCTCGACGTTCAAACCCTGAATGAAGCGCCTAACCCGTCGTTGCTCAGTTATGATTAGCTCAGGCGCGAATTTGGACAGGCGGGTAAACTGGCTCTCGTACTCCGCCACTGTCTGAGCCCCTTGCCGGAGCCGGATAAACTCGTCCTCCTTCCTCTCCTGGACTAGAGGAGGGAAAAACTTGGCATTAAATTCTCGGATGAAGTTCACCCAAGTCCTCGGTGTCTGCTCCCGTTCCCATTTTTGCCTAATGACGTTCCACCAGGAACGGGCCGCACCCTCTAGTTGAAACACGGCAAAAGTGACCTGCCGCTCGTCCGGATAGTGTAGGGCCGCGAATATATCAACCATTTTCTCCAGCCATTTCTCAGCTACATCGGGATCGGGTCCCCCAATAAACTTTGGCGGGGAAAACTTTTGAAAACGTTCTAGAGCTCTATCTTCGCTCTCATTATAATGGCCAGGGTTTCCGGGGTTTCCAGGGTTAGGGTTTGGGTTCTGGCCCTGTTGTTGCACTACTTGTGCAAGTAGGTTTGTCATTTGCTGCATAGCGGCAGCTATTTGAGCATTGGGGTCTATTTGGGGTTCAGGAATTGGGCCAGTAGAAGCTTCCCCAGTTTCCCTAACCGGTGTGGGTTGCCTAATACCGCGCCCACGTCCCCGACCACTTCGTGTACCTTCCATGAGTTCACTCGGTCTAGGCAAAAGTACTAAACCAAAGCAGTAATAAGGCAAGTAAGTAACACATAAACTTTCACATTAACACACAGTTATACGTCGCAAACATGAGCACAAACACACATATATACAAGCCAAACATTTATACAAGCAGTCAGTCAAGTACGGCCAAAGCACGTACGTACACAAAAATCCACCTGAGGATAGGCCTATCAAAAGAGATTTACACGTAGCTAACTCTGCATCCAAAACGGTTAGCTAAGGCTCTATCCCTATCCCTATGTACATTCAAAAACCACCACTATCCAAAAGGTGCCCTAAGAGTCAGGGCCTAGTCAGTCGCTGGGGTCTGGGACCCAGGCGATGGGGTAGACTCCTCCCCAGGGTCGGCCTCCGCACACGAAGCCTCATCACTACACTCTTCCAGGCCGTCGTCACACAAATTAAGGATCGCCTCAGCGCGACCCCTGACCTTGCGAGCTCGCTTCAGCTCTCGCTCTCGTGCCTCCTTTAATTGAGCACAAAGGTCGTCCACTCGATCCTCAGCCTCAAGCACGTCATATTCTAACTCTTTTATACGCGCCGCTTGCTTATCCTTGGTCGCCCTATCTTGAATAGCATCGACCTCCAGTCGAGCATTCTCTCTTGCCAACCCCTTGCGCTCTTTATCCAGCGCAAACACGAGAGTGTTCGGATAAGCATATCTCTCTTTACACGGGCACCGTCGAAGACGGTTCGACGGGCTCCAACGAATGACGGCCCCTCCCGGCCGTATCTGATAGGGGATCACAGGAAGTACTTTACGAGGTCTAGCCCCCGAAGGACTAGCACTAGTGTCACCCTGTTCGGCCATCCTACATCACAAGAACATGTAGTTATCAAAATAAGCTTAAAGGCCAAAAGCAACAATCCGTAAGGCAAACAATCCGATAACACCCAGGCTAATTCAAACCTAGGCTCTGATACCACCTGTGACAGCCCCACCTTCCCCTAAGGCGAACCACAGGGGTTAGCGGACTGCCTGCCCAGCTCTCGCCAGGACTACGGTACAGTTAACGTCGTTCTATAACGTTCCGGAACACACCATTGCACGCAAACAAGTCAGAAAACACAAAATAAAAAAAACGAAAATTTGCGCCGAAGATGAATAGTGCAGGCCACGTCAGAATCCGGCCGGAATCTGGCCGGATTAGCGGCCGGATTCTTGGCCGGATACTGTCCAGTGAGTATCTCGAATTTTTTTTCAAAAGTTCCACTCAATCCGGCCGGAAATCCGGCCAAGATTCCGGCCGGATTGTCTGGCCGGATACCGGCCAGTGAGCAACTGGCCGGATTTTCAAATTTTCACAGGCAATCCGGCCTTCAATCCGGCCAGTTTCTGGCCGGATTCCTGGCCGGATTCAGGCCAGTGACCTTCGGTCAAAATTTTTTTCCTTTTCCGTTTGAAAGCCGTGGTGATCCGAAATCCATCCAAACATTTACCAAACATATATATACAATGGAAACCAACATTTACAAGCCAAACGGCCTACCAAAGTATCCATTTCGTTCATACATATACAATAGCCATTTACCCCAACATCGGTGCAATCAAAGCACTTAGGGTTTTCACCCTCAAGGAGCTAATCAAAATACATATACATGAGCTCAACTTGTCACAACCTTTTCCAAAAGAATTCATTTGCCTGTAAGGAAAACAAATAACACGGAATGAGCCAAAGCCCAGTGGTATACCACCCATTAAGCAATCAAATTCATATAAGAGTGAACCTTCATTTAAAGTGCACAATTAAGCAATGAAGCAAAACGGTAAAAGGATACGGTCGGCTCTCAAGAGCCCAATTCCACGCTTGCCATCTTGATCCAATTGCATTGACCCTCCGTCAATGGTACGAGTACCAAACCGTAGACCTCACTATACTTCCATTCCTTCCACCAAACATACCCCAACCGGGCCCGCACTCCAATTCAGTAGTTTTTGGTAATACTCGAGTTTACCGGAACCAAGGGTCTCATTACCACAAGGTTCCCAGTACAGTCCCCGTGGCATGATAATTTTCACGACCAAGCCCTCGCCGGCTCGATCCAATTAACTACCATACGGGGTTGAGCTCATAAATGCAGTAAGGCCGTTGGACATTGTCCAAACGACATCAATTCAGTTTCCATGAAATGGAATTCACCAACCAATATATCCAGTTCAGTAATGCAATAAAACGGTAGCCATTCAGTGACAATATCAAAAGAGGTGAGGGCGGTCAAGTACACCCTCACCTTAATCAATTCCAATATGCAAGTAAGCCTTCAAGGCATCACATAAACATTTAGCAAAGCCACATAGTAACCATTTAGTGAGTAGTATACTCACCAAGTGAGAAAGTGGTGTTTCATACACCGCGATCACCAAAACGTCGTGAGCTACCGTCGCGCCCTAGAATCACACAACAAATGCAATGAGACTCGAGAACGAGTCACCAAACAATGCTAAACACAACCCCAATAGGGTTTCATATGCATAAGTAGGCATGATAGCAAACCAGAAATTAAGATATGGCCTTAACTTAAGCCTTGATGGAAAAACCGTGTTTGAGCGTATAATGCGGTAATGGCGTCAATTTCACTACGGTTATCGGTTGGGGGTGTAAGACCCACCGTTTCGAAGCTATGAAACAGGGCTACAACAATGTAGAAGGGCACTCAATCCAGTTCCTAGCACCACTAGGTCAAAAATGCCAAAAACTATACCAGAATTCCCAAAACAGGTTTGCAAAAGACAGAAAACTGTAATCGGTATCTCTCAGTCTATACAAGTCCAACTGCCGAAATTCCAAAGGCATATGTTAGCTAAGACATTCAGCTACATTTCATCAGAAGACACCAACTCCAAAATTCAAACCAATTCCAGTCAAAATAGCCAATTACTATCGCAGTTTTCGCATTCTGTCCAAAGCAGAACAGCTACAGTAATTTCGTCATATCTCACTCCACACTAATCCAAATAACCTGAAATTTTGCAGGCACATCAAACTCACCAATACCTACAACTTTCATGTTTTGAGCAAAGTCAAATTCGGCCTCTAACCTAGTGATCTAAAACCGGACAGAATTGGGGATTTCAAACCCTAACTTTCCAATTTTCCATCCAAATCCAAAATTAGTTGCATTTATCCACATTTCACATCCACTAGAGCCATTATAGTCCATTGCCAATCATCAAAGATGGCCACAACATTCATTTCATATGAAACCAGAAAAATTCCCAAGAAAATAGAAAACTTCACCAAATCACTTCAAACCAAGATAAAACCAGAAATTTCAGCACTTCACTCACTAATAAGCATAATTTAAGCTTCATAAGGTGTAAGAGGGTGTTCAAGCTTCACTTACCAAGAAACAAGGGAAAGAGAGATTGTGGTCACCTTTGCTCTTCAAACAAAGTTCACCAACACACTTACTATCACTAGAAGCAAAGTTTTTATGGATTAGAATCTAGTCTAAGCCTTTGGTGATGGAAGATTGAAGCTTATGGAAGCTTGGAAGTTGAAGAATTTCCTTTCTTCTTTGCTCAAAGTGGCCGGCCAACAAGAGAAGAAAAATGGTGATTTTTGTGCATTTTTTTGATATTTATTCCTTTGGTCAAAACAAGTCAAGAAATGGAATAGTAAGTCTTAAAAGGCATCAAATGAGAAGGTGACACTTGTCACCTTATTAAATGCATTCCTATCTTTCTTTCCTCTCTCACATCAATCACTTCACACATTCTACTTATCACTTAACACCCGATAAAATTTTCACAGTATCCGAAACTTAACCTTATTGGCCGAATTTTTCCGAACTTATCGCACTAGTGGGTCCCACGTCCACTATTTACTCATAATTTTCTAAAAAGTCACCAATGCTAGAAAAATCATCTTAAAACTATAATTGCTCATAAAATCCACTAGGAAAATATTTCTAAGCCAGAAAATGCAGAAAACATGCAATTAAGGGGAAATAAACCCTAGGAAAATATTAGGGTTTTACGGGTTCTCACAGGCCGCATATCCCTCTGACACAAACCCAATCATGCCAGTTATCACTACTTTGAAACAATTAAACAATTACGGATTTACCGTCCCAATTGAAAATAGATTATCAAGTTAACTAATTATCCGGATCCAAGACAATCAATTAATTAAATAATCATAAGCACTGCAATCAAGGGATATGCGAATACCAATAAATAAAAGAAAAAGATAAAATTAAATCGATCTCACAAGTTTAGACGAACCAAAGCCTCCATTGCTCCTTGACTAGAGTGGAGAAATTAGTTCATGTTTAATGAGAACAAAACATACGAAACTGAAGCAAAAGCTGCGGCCATTGTCCTGATTGTTCCAGGCATATGCGGCAAGAGAACCACAAAGGACGAAAGGCTAAAGTCAAAAAGAAAAATTGCTACAGAGAATGATTTCTTTGCCTTCTTATGGCCTCTGACATACGAGAATTGAGGCTAAGCAAAAGTTTACCTAAGAAAAGTCAACAAAAGCCCCTTAAAGTAGTCCTCTCTAATTCCTATCTAAGTCTCCTCCAATGCCTCCAGCTGTGCGGCGGCTCCTACCAGCAAGAAGAAACCCTTCAGCCGTCCTTCCTTCGCAGAATTTACCAAAATGGGCGTAACATCTTCTTTTTCAAAAATGCCCCTGGGCCAAGCCCTGTTATTTGCACTCTTTTCTTGTTAAATTGGCACTTGTTATCATATTTTCGTTCTACTCCCTGAAATAAATGCAAAATACTAAAAGTGAGTAGAATCCAACAATTAATCCACATCGAATCAGGTAATAAGGGGAATTAATAATAAAATAACTGATAAAATTATAACCTATCAATTCCCCCCACACCTAAACCATGCTTGTCCTCAAGCATGAGAACAGCAAACAAGTACTAATATCTGACAATGGTCATTGCTCCATCTACCAAATTGCCAAGATGCCAGGAAAAACATATATCAAGCATCAGTGATTAAGATCCAAGAAACATCACTCCGGTTAGCTTCTAAACCACAAACTCCTCCAATTTCGGGTTAACTAATCTAAGAAGGAGAAATGATCTCTCAACATTATCAACAAATGATCCAACCATTAACCAAAATCTCAACATTAAGTGCATAAATCGGCATGCTGACTTCCATCATCCACTAACACAACTTCACTTTTGTTTTTTTTCTTTTTATGTTTTCTAATTTCTTTTCTCTTTTTCTTTCTCTTTTTTCTCTTTTTTCTTCTTTTTTTTTTTGCTTTTCTCAATAGTAACAAAAGACTTAGTCGCTAGCCATTGGAGTCTTTTGACGCGAACTCTGACATTTGTCAGATGAAAGAGCCCGGTTACTCAGCTTCTATCGCCATGTGACCACGTACTCATAGCAATTACTACTTTTTGATGCGAGAATCGACACTTTTGGTGAAGATCCCCGGTTACTCGATAGTAAAGACTAGCGGAGTATAGTCAACTCTTATTCACAGCCAAATAACACAAAAACTCAAAATAACACAAAAATCAAAAGAGAATTTATATCAGTTAGCCTCATTTTCAAACATGGAGAGCTGAGGTTAATAACCGGACCAATTCACATGAAAATGCCAACAATCATTCCCTATGCCTAGGAAAGTTAACCAAAAATTATAAGAGTAAAACAATCACCGATATTCACCAAAGAGATGTTTTTGGACTCAACCACATTAACTTGATACACTTTTATTATTAAAATTTGGCAATAGCAGAAATAGAGGCAACAATCCGACATCAAACTTCGCAGTCATAGGAGAGCTAGACAGATAAATGACGGAAAGTAAACGAAAACTAGACAAATAACGAACTGAAAATAAAGGAAAAACTCCTAAAAACTAAAAACTACTAAAAACTAAAACCACAACTGATCTGATCCCCCCCACACCCAAACAATACATTGCGCTCAATGTAGCAAATTAACATCACAAGTAGGGGAGAGGGTAACAAAACTTCCCTGAAGTGGGGTCAAATTGGTGGGTGGTACCCAAATTGAGGCATAAGACCCGAATGCTGCCAAATTCTTTCTCGCGAACGTGACGCGGGCACGTCAAGAAGGCACGGAATGAGAAGCTTTCCTGGTTACTTGACGCGGGCACGTCAAGAGAGCAAGAACCCGTTCTGACGATTCTGATCATGTGCTCTCCATGCGTCAAGACGCGGGCGCGTCATGAGGGCAAGAACCCCTTCTGACGATTCTGACCGTGAGCTCTCCATAAGTCATGACGCGCCCGCTTCATGACAGAAGGACACCTACAAATCATCAAAAACGAAAATTGAAGCAAAAAATCAGTCGAATTCACGGAAAAACATGTTCAAACTATCAAACAAAATTGAACAAACAACTAAAAGAAATTGTGTTGCCTCCCAATGAGCGCCTTTCTTTAATATCTTTGGCTAGACATTATCATGTGTTGTTCGTGGAGGATAAAATTTTGTTGCTCGTCTTAATGCTTCATCCTCTATGTAGTCCTGATAACCCTCATAAATAAAATAATCCTTGAGCACACGAGCTACGGGCTTCCATGGACTAGTAAATGGCACCAAACAAGTCGATGATAATTTGAATTCTCCATTCACTCCTCCCTCACTTGCATTTATTGGTTCAAGATATTTTGCCATCTCCATTCTAAACTTATTCCTGTCATGAAATTTCAAATTTTCTGGTATAATAAAATCAATTTCAGTAACAGGAGTTGAAGAATAGGAGTCAGGAAAATATTGATTAAGGGATGGAGAAGATATCACCGCATTTAGAGATTGTACACTGGATTCATTCACTTGGACGAATTGATATTGGGGTCTCATTTCTTGCACTTCACTTTCCTTTTCAACCGCATCTTTAGATCTGTTTCCTTTAAACTCTTGCAGTTCCATGTCATTTGGCTGGATAATTGCACTCTCATCTTCTTCAAGGTTGATATTGGTTTGTGAGGGCAATTCTTCAAGGTGAGAAGCTAATCGCGTTATCCTGGATGTCAATTGATTCATTTGATCCGCCATCGCTTGTAACTCCTGTTGAGATCGATATGAATTAGCAATTATTAATTCCATCATTTTTTCAAGAGACATACCTGACACGGAAGATGATTGTTGAGACTCTTGCAGTTGAAAATCCATTGGCCCGGTCGCATAATTAAAATTGAAATCATCCCACCATCCTTGATCATACCTGTTTGGGTGAGGGTCATACCACGTTTGAAATCGAGGTGAAAAATCTCCAAAAGTATCAATTGGAGAACTTAGATTATCTTGAAATGCGGGGCATGTGTCGGTTGAATAATTTGAGGCAAAATAAGTTTCACAATTTGCAGCAGCCCATTGATCATTAGAAAAAACATGAGTCTCGTAACCCCATTCAGAAATAAAATCCAGTATGTCATCAAAATAAGGGATGTTAGCAGCCATAAACTTTAAAAAAAAAAATAAGAGAAAAAAAATAATAATAAAAAATGAAAACAAGATGAACTCTAAAGGAAACAAATTAATCTGGCACCAGTCTCCGGCAACGGCGCCAAAAATTGACAGGTTGTCAGCCTGTGCAATAATAAAAAGCTGCTCAAACTAAAAGTAATTTCTGTAGATAGTGGTAAGTAGGGTCGAATCCACAGGAACTGGAGGTAATTGTTTCTTTTCAAGTTCACAGTAACAAAGGGGGTGTTTTTGTGCAGAAAGTGACAATCAAAGAAATTCAAATAAAATTTAAGAAACTACTAAAAATTAAATAACAAATTACTAAAATCAAACGAGTGATAATTAAGGTCTAGCCAAGAAATACTTCAGCAATGGTTCAACACTAATTGATCATCGATGCACAAGCAATTCCAATTATTTTACCAATAATAGGTTATAATGCCAAACAAGCGATGATGGTCCCAACCCCTACTTACTGTGTCGGTGATTAAGGTACACCATTAACCACTGCTCTAATTGAGAAATAATGCTAGGTCCCCAAAGATTTATTTTCCATTGCCTATGTATTTGAGGAGCCCTATTCCAACAAATAACGCACTAACCAGGGTTATTTCAGATTAGGCCGCGATATCCCTCTGACCAAACCAATCATGCAGTTATCACTACTTTGAAACAATTAAAATTACCGGATTTACCGTCCCATTGACAATTGACTTTAATCAAGTTAACTAATTATCGGATCCAAGACCATCAATTAATTAACATAATCATAAACACTGCAATCAAGGGAATAATGCGAAATACCAATATAATAGAAAAAGATAAAATAAATCGATCTCACAAGTTAGACGAACCAAAGCCTCCATTGCTCCTTGACTAGATGGAGAAATAGTTCATTGTTTAATGAGAACACATACGAAACTGAAGCAAAAGCTTGCGGCCATTTGTCCTGATTGTTCAGGCATATGCGGCAAAGAGAACACAAAGGACGAAAAGCTAAAGTCAAAAAGAAAAATTGCTACAGAGAATGATTTCTTTGCCTTCTTATGGCCTCTGACACACGAGAATTGAGGCTAAGCAAAAGCTTACCTAAGAAAAGTCAACAAAAGCCCCTTAAAGTAGTCCTCTCTAATTCCTATCTAAGTCTCCTCCAATGCCTCCAGCTGTGCGGCGGCTCCTACCAGTACGAAGAAACCCTTCAGCCGTCCTTCCTTCGCAGAATTTACCAAAATGGGCGTAACATCTTCTTTTTCAAAAATGCCCCTGGGCCAAGCCCTGTTATTTGGACTCTTTTCTTGTTAAATTGGCACTTGTTATCATATTTTCGTTCTACTCCCTGAAATAAATGCAAAATACTAAAAGTGAGTAGAATCCAACAATTAATCCACATCGAATCAGGTAATAAGGGGAATTAATAATAAAATAACTGATAAAATTATAACCTATCAATTCCCCCCACACCTAAACCATGCTTGTCCTCAAGCATGAGAACAGCAAACAAGTACTAATATCTGACAATGGTCATTGCTCCATCTACCAAATTGCCAAGATGCCAGGAAAAATATATATCAAGCATCAGTGATCAAGATCCAAGAAACATCACTCCGGTTAGCTTCTAAACCACAAACTCCTCTAATTTCGGGTTAACTAATCTAAGAAGGAGAAATGATCGCTCAACATTATCAACAAATGATCCAACCATTAACCAAAATCTCAACATTAAGTTCATAAATCGGCATGCTGACTTCCATCATCCACTAACACAACTTCACTTTTGTTTTTTTTCTTTTTATGTTTTCTAATTTCTTTTCTCTTTTTCTTTCTCTTTTTTCTCTTTTTTCTTCTTTTTTTTTTTGCTTTTCTCAATAGTAACAAAAGACTTAGTCGCTAGCCATTGGAGTCTTTTGACGCGAACTCTGACATTTGTCAGATGAAAGAGCCCGGTTACTCAGCTTCTATCGCCATGTGACCACGTACTCATAGCAATTACTACTTTTTGATGCGAGAATCGACACTTTTGGTGAAGATCCCCGGTTACTCGATAGTAAAGACTAGCGGAGTATAGTCAACTCTTATTCACAGCCAAATAACACAAAAACTCAAAATAACACAAAAATCAGAAGAGAATTTATATCAGTTAGCCTCATTTTCAAACATGGAGAGCTGAGGTTAATAGCCGGACGAATTCACATGAAAATGCCAACAATCATTCCCTATGCCTAGGAAAGTTAACCAAAAATTATAAGAGTAAAACAATCACCGATATTCACCAAAGAGATGTTTTTGGACTCAACCACATTAACTTGATACACTTTTATTATTAAAATTTGGCAATAACAGAAATAGAGGCAACAATCCGACATCAAACTTCGCAGTCATAGGAGAGCTAGACAGATAAATGACGGAAAGTAAACGAAAACTAGACAAATAACGAACTGAAAATAAAGGAAAAACTCCTAAAAACTAAAAACTACTAAAAACTAAAACCACAACTGATCTGATCCCCCCCACACCCAAACAATACATTGCGCTCAATGTAGCAAATTAACATCACAAGTAGGGGAGAGGGTAACAAAACTTCCCTGAAGTGGGGTCAAATTGGTGGGTGGTACCCAAATTGAGGCATAAGACCCGAATGCTGCCAAATTCTTTCTCGCGAACGTGACGCGGGCACGTCAAGAAGGCACGGAATGAGAAGCTTTCCTGGTTACTTGACGCGGGCACGTCAAGAGAGCAAGAACCCGTTCTGACGATTCTGATCATGTGCTCTCCATGCGTCAAGACGCGGGCGCGTCATGAGGGCAAGAACCCCTTCTGACGATTCTGACCGTGAGCTCTCCATAAGTCATGACGCGCCCGCTTCATGACAGAAGGACACCTACAAATCATCAAAAACGAAAATTGAAGCAAAAAATCAGTCAAATTCACGGAAAAACATGTTCAAACTATCAAACAAAATTGAACAAACAACTGAAAGAAATTGTGTTGCCTCCCAATGAGCCCCTTTCTTTAATATCTTTGGCTAGACATTATCATGTGTTGTTCATGGAGGATAAAATTTTGTTGCTCGTCTTAATGCCTCATCCTCTATGTAGTCCTGATAACCCTCATAAATAAAATAATCCTTGAGCACACGAGCTACGGGCTTCCATGGACTAGTAAATGGCACCAAACAAGTCGATGATAATTTGAATTCTCCATTCACTCCTCCCTCACTTGCATTTATTGGTTCAAGATATTTTGCCATCTCCATTCTAAACTTATTCCTGTCATGAAATTTCAAATTTTCTGGTATAATAAAATCAATTTCAGTAACAGGAGTTGAAGAATAGGAGTCAGGAAAATATTGATTAAGGGATGGAGAAGATATCACCGCATTTAGAGATTGTACACTGGATTCATTCACTTGGACGAATTGATATTGGGGTCTCATTTCTTGCACTTCACTTTCCTTTTCAACCGCATCTTTAGATCTGTTTCCTTGAAACTCTTGCAGTTCCATGTCATTTGGCTGGATAATTGCACTCTCATCTTCTTCAAGGTTGATATTGGTTTGTGAGGGCAATTCTTCAAGGTGAGAAGCTAATCGCGTTATCCTGGATGTCAATTGATTCATTTGATCCGCCATCGCTTGTAACTCCTGTTGAGATCGATATGAATTAGCAATTATTAATTCCATCATTTTTTCAAGAGACATACCTAACACGGAAGATGATTGTTGAGACTCTTGCTGTTGAAAATCCATTGGCCCGGTCGCATAATTAAAATTGAAATTATCCCACCATCCTTGATCATACCTGTTTGGGTAAGGGTCATACCACGTTTGAAATCGAGGTGAAAAATCTCCAAAAGTATCAATTGGAGAACTTAGATTATCTTGAAATGCGGGGCATGTGTCGGTTGAATAATTTGAGGCAAAATAAGTTTCACAATTTGCAACAGCCCATTGATCATTAGAAAAAACATGAGTCTCGTAACCCCATTCAGAAATAAAATCCAGTATATCATCAAAATAAGGGATGTTAGCAGCCATAAACTTTAAAAAAAAAATAAGAGAAAAAAAATAATAATAAAAAATGAAAACAAGATGAACTCTAAAGGAAACAAATTAATCTGGCACCAGTCTCCGGCAACGGCGCCAAAAATTGACAGGTTGTCAGCCTGTGCAATAATAAAAACTGCTCAAACTAAAAGTAATTTCTGTAGATAGTGGTAAGTAGGGTCGAATCCACAGGAACTGGAGGTAATTGTTTCTTTTCAAGTTCACAGTAACAAAGGGGGTGTTTTTGTGCAGAAAGTGACAATCAAAGAAATTCAAATAAAATTTAAGAAACTACTAAAAATTAAATAACAAATTACTAAAATCAAACGAGTGATAATTAAGGGTCTAGCCAAGAAATAACTTCAGCAATGGTTCACCTAATTGATCATCGATGCACAAGCCAATTCCAATTATTTACCAATAAATAGGTTATAACTGCCAAACAAGCGATGACGGTCAACCCCTCCTTACTGTGTCGGTGATTAAGGTACACCCATTAACCACTGCTCTAATTGAGAAATAATGCTAGGTACGCCCATAAGATTTAATTTTCCAATTGCCTTACGTATTTGAGGAGCCCTATTCCAACCAAATAACGCACTACCAGGGTTATTTCAGATTAGGCCGTGTGACAGCCCCACCTTCCCCTAAGGCGAACCACAGGGGTTAGCGGACTGCCTGCCCAGCTCTCGCCAGGACTACGGTACAGTTAACGTCGTTCTATAACGTTCCGGAACACACCATTGCACGCAAACAAGTCAGAAAACACAAAATAAAAAAAACGAAAATTTGCGCCGAAGATGAATAGTGCAGGCCACGTCAGAATCCGGCCGGAATCTGGCCGGATTAGCGGCCGGATTCTTGGCCGGATACTGTCCAGTGAGTATCTCGAATTTTTTTTCAAAAGTTCCACTCAATCCGGCCGGAAATCCGGCCAAGATTCCGGCCGGATTGTCTGGCCGGATACCGGCCAGTGAGCAACTGGCCGGATTTTCAAATTTTCACAGGCAATCCGGCCTTCAATCCGGCCAGTTTCTGGCCGGATTCCTGGCCGGATTCAGGCCAGTGACCTTCGGTCAAAATTTTTTTCCTTTTCCGTTTGAAAGCCGTGGTGATCCGAAATCCATCCAAACATTTACCAAACATATATATACAATGGAAACCAACATTTACAAGCCAAACGGCCTACCAAAGTATCCATTTCGTTCATACATATACAATAGCCATTTACCCCAACATCGGTGCAATCAAAGCACTTAGGGTTTTCACCCTCAAGGAGCTAATCAAAATACATATACATGAGCTCAACTTGTCACAACCTTTTCCAAAAGAATTCATTTGCCTGTAAGGAAAACAAATAACACGGAATGAGCCAAAGCCCAGTGGTATACCACCCATTAAGCAATCAAATTCATATAAGAGTGAACCTTCATTTAAAGTGCACAATTAAGCAATGAAGCAAAACGGTAAAAGGATACGGTCGGCTCTCAAGAGCCCAATTCCACGCTTGCCATCTTGATCCAATTGCATTGACCCTCCGTCAATGGTACGAGTACCAAACCGTAGACCTCACTAAACTTCCATTCCTTCCACCAAACATACCCCAACCGGGCCCGCACTCCAATTCAGTAGTTTTTGGTAATACTCGAGTTTACCGGAACCAAGGGTCTCATTACCACAAGGTTCCCCAGTACAGTCCCCGTGGCATGATAATTTTCACGACCAAGCCCTCGCCGGCTCGATCCAATTAACTACCATACGGGGTTGAGCTCATAAATGCAGTAAGGCCGTTGGACATTGTCCAAACGACATCAATTCAGTTTCCATGAAATGGAATTCACCAACCAATATATCCAGTTCAGTAATGCAATAAAACGGTAGCCATTCAGTGACAATATCAAAAGAGGTGAGGGCGGTCAAGTACACCCTCACCTTAATCAATTCCAATATGCAAGTAAGCCTTCAAGGCATCACATAAACATTTAGCAAAGCCACATAGTAACCATTTAGTGAGTAGTATACTCACCAAGTGAGAAAGTGGTGTTTCATACACCGCGATCACCAAAACGTCGTGAGCTACCGTCGCGCCCTAGAATCACACAACAAATGCAATGAGACTCGAGAACGAGTCACCAAACAATGCTAAACACAACCCCAATAGGGTTTCATATGCATAAGTAGGCATGATAGCAAACCAGAAATTAAGATATGGCCTTAACTTAAGCCTTGATGGAAAAACCGTGTTTGAGCGTATAATGCGGTAATGGCGTCAATTTCACTACGGTTATCGGTTGGGGGTGTAAGACCCACCGTTTCGAAGCTATGAAACAGGGCTACAACAATGTAGAAGGGCACTCAATCCAGTTCCTAGCACCACTAGGTCAAAAATGCCAAAAACTATACCAGAATTCCCAAAACAGGTTTGCAAAAGACAGAAAACTGTAATCGGTATCTCTCAGTCTATACAAGTCCAACTGCCGAAATTCCAAAGGCATATGTTAGCTAAGACATTCAGCTACATTTCATCAGAAGACACCAACTCCAAAATTCAAACCAATTCCAGTCAAAATAGCCAATTACTATCGCAGTTTTCGCATTCTGTCCAAAGCAGAACAGCTACAGTAATTTCGTCATATCTCACTCCACACTAATCCAAATAACCTGAAATTTTGCAGGCACATCAAACTCACCAATACCTACAACATTCATGTTTTGAGAAAAGTCAAATTCGGCCTCTAACCTAGTGATCTAAAACCGGACAGAATTGGGGATTTCAAACCCTAACTTTCCAATTTTCCATCCAAATCCAAAATTAGTTGCATTTATCCACATTTCACATCCACTAGAGCCATTATAGTCCATTGCCAATCATCAAAGATGGCCACAACATTCATTTCATATGAAACCAGAAAAATTCCCAAGAAAATAGAAAACTTCACCAAATCACTTCAAACCAAGATAAAACCAGAAATTTCAGCACTTCACTCACTAATAAGCATAATTTAAGCTTCATAAGGTGTAAGAGGGTGTTCAAGCTTCACTTACCAAGAAACAAGGGAAAGAGAGATTGTGGTCACCTTTGCTCTTCAAACAAAGTTCACCAACACACTTACTATCACTAGAAGCAAAGTTTTTATGGATTAGAATCTAGTCTAAGCCTTTGGTGATGGAAGATTGAAGCTTATGGAAGCTTGGAAGTTGAAGAATTTCCTTTCTTCTTTGCTCAAAGTGGCCGGCCAACAAGAGAAGAAAAATGGTGATTTTTGTGCATTTTTTTGATATTTATTCCTTTGGTCAAAACAAGTCAAGAAATGGAATAGTAAGTCTTAAAAGGCATCAAATGAGAAGGTGACACTTGTCACCTTATTAAATGCATTCCTATCTTTCTTTCCTCTCTCACATCAATCACTTCACACATTCTACTTATCACTTAACACCCGATAAAATTTTCACAGTATCCGAAACTTAACCTTATTGGCCGAATTTTTCCGAACTTATCGCACTAGTGGGTCCCACGTCCACTATTTACTCATAATTTTCTAAAAAGTCACCAATGCTAGAAAAATCATCTTAAAACTATAATTGCTCATAAAATCCACTAGGAAAATATTTCTAAGCCAGAAAATGCAGAAAACATGCAATTAAGGGGAAATAAACCCTAGGAAAATATTAGGGTTTTACGGGTTCTCACACTCTCCCCCCCTTAAAAGAATTTCGTCCTCGAAATTTCTCACCTTAATTCCCGAAAAGGTTTGGGTATTTCTTTCGCATTTCCTCTTCCATCTCCCAGGTGGCTTCCTCAACTCCGTGGTTTCTCCATAGCACCTTCACTAGTGGAATCCGTTTGTTTCGGAGCTCTTTGACTTTTCGATCGAGTACTTGAACCGGTTTCTCTTCATAGGCCAGTGATTCATCTACTTCGATATCCTCCGGTTGCAATACATGGGATGGATCAGGATGGTACTTCTTTAGCATTGCGACGTGAAATACGTCGTGGATTCGAGATAGACTGGATGGCAGTTCCAGTCGATACGCGACCGCTCCAACCCTCTGAAGGATCTTATAGGGTCCGACGTACCGTGGTTGAAGCTTCTTTCCTTTCCCCGTTGTAAGACTTCGTAAAGGTGTGATTTTGAGAAATACATGGTCTCCAACTTCAAATTCCAAATCTTTTCTTCGGTTATCCGCGTAGCTCTTTTGGCGACTTTGGGCAGTTTGGATTCGTTGCCGTATCAACTTAACCTTCTCGTGAGCCTCTTCCATCCACGGAATAGTTGTCGGGTCCAGTGCTTTCTTTTCGCCAACTTCGTCCCAGTAAATTGGTGAGCGGCATTTGCGTCCGTAGAGAGCTTCGTACGGAGCCATTTGAATTGACGAATGGAAGCTATTGTTATATGCAAATTCGACTAAGGTCATGTGCTGACCCCAATTGCCTCCAAAGTCCAGAATGCACGTTCGTAGCATGTTCTCGAGAGTCTGAATCGTCCGTTCTGACTGGCCATCCGTCTGAGGATGATAGGTCGTGCTCAAGTTGAGTTTCGTCCCCAGGGTTTCTTGAAATTTCTGCCAAAACCGTGATACAAATCGTGGATCCCGATCGGAAACAATACTCACAGGTACACCGTGTAGTCTTACAACCTCATCCATGTATAGTCGAGCCAACTTGTCCATTGAATACTTCATGTTCACCGGCAAGAAATGGGCCGACTTGGTTAATCGATCAACGATCACCCAAACGGCATCGTGTCCTCTTTGCGTCCTCGGTAAACCGGAAACGAAGTCCATGGTAATGTTTTCCCACTTCCACTCGGGTATCTCCAAGGGTTGTAACAGACCCGATGGTTTTTGATGCTCTGCCTTCACTTGCTGGCAAATGAGACATTTTTGTACATATTGCGCGATTTCCTTCTTCATATTGTCCCACCAATAGGTTCCTTTCAGGTCTTGATACATCTTGCTGCTACCCTGATGGATTGTGTACTTAGATCTATGAGCTTCCTCCAGAATTTCTGCTTTCAATGCCTCATCCTTTGGTACCACCACTCGGTTTTGGTACTTTAAAATACCCTCAGGACTCAAATTGAAGTTCGTTGTTTCTCCCTTATCCACTTTCTCTTTCCATTTCTGTACCATCAAATCTTCTTTTTGTGTCTCTTTAATACGTTCCAGTAGTGTGGAGGTAACCCTAATATTGCCAAAGATCACCTTATGGCTCCCTAGACAGGGTTTCCACTCGCACACGGATTCTAACAAACCCCATTCCTTAATCATTAGCCCTGCTATTTGCACCTTACGACTTAAAGCATCTGCTACCACATTTGCCTTTCCCGGATGGTAATTAATCGTGCAGTCGTAATCTTCCAAGAATTCCATCCATCGCCGTTGTCTCATATTCAGTTCCTTCTGGGAGAAGAGGTACCTAAGACTCTTGTGATCCGAAAACACTTCAAAGGTCACCCCGTATAGGTAATGCCTCCACTTTTTCAGAGCAAACACCACTGCAGCTAATTCTAGATCATGAGTCGGGTAGTTTTGCTCGTGAAGCTTCAATTTTCTAGAGGCGAAAGCAATCACATTCCGGTTCTGCATCAAAACGCACCCCAGTCCTTCTCGCGACGCATCCGCATATACTACAAACCCATCCACTCCATTTGGCAAGACCAGCACTGGAGCCATGGTTAGTCTTTTCTTTAATTCCTGAAAACTTGTTTCGCATCGGCCGTTCCAGATAAACTGGCCATGCTTCTTTGTCAAGTCAGTTAAAGGTCCTGCCAGTTTGGAAAAATCTTTAATAAACCGTCGGTAGTACCCAGCTAGCCCTAGAAAGCTGCGAATCTCCGTGGGAGTTTCTGGCCTTTTCCAATTTGTCACGGCCTCAACCTTCGCTGGATCCACCGAAATACCTTCGTGGGAGATCACGTGCCCTAGAAACGCTACTCTCTCCAACCAGAACTCGCATTTACTAAACTTGGCATACAGCTGATGTTCCCTCAATGTCTGCAACACCATTCTCAAATGCTTCTCATGCTCCTCGCGTGACTTGGAGTAGACCAAAATGTCGTCAATAAACACCACGACAAATCGGTCCAGGTAGGGTTTAAAAACCCTATGCATTAAGTCCATGAAGGCGGCGGGAGCATTAGTCAATCCAAAGGGCATAACGGCGAACTCGTAATGCCTGTATCTCGAGTTGAAAGCAGTTTTCGGAATATCCTCCTTCCTGATCAACAACTGGTAGTACCCCTGTCGGAGGTCCAACTTCGAGAAGACCACTGCTCCTTGCAGCTGGTCAAACAACTCGTCGATGTGGGGCAGTGGATACTTATTCTTGATCGTAACGTTGTTCAGCCCCCTATAGTCAATGCACATCCTCAACGTGCCGTCCTTCTTCTTCACAAACAAGACCGGAGCTCCCCAAGGAGACTCACTCTCGTGAATGAATCCCCGCTCCAAAAGGTCTTGCAGTTGCAACTTAAGCTCCTTAAGTTCTGCAGGCGCCATTCGGTAAGGGGTTTTCGAGATAGGTGCGGTTCCAGGTAAAAGATCTATTCGGAATTCTATCTCTCTTTCCGGAGGTAAGGCCACTAACTCATCAGGGAAAACATCCGGAAAGTCCCTCACTATGGCTACATCTTCTACCTTTAACTTATCCGTAGGGGTATTAATTAGAAAGGCCAAATATCCTTGCGCCCCTCTACTTATCAGTTTCCTAGCTCGAATGCCCGAAATGAGAGCAGATGAGGCTAACCTACCCCTTATATCCAATCTTAAGGTTGCCTCGCCAGGAATGCGAAATTCTACTATTTTCGTTTTACAATCCAGTTGGGCGTTATATTTGGCTAGCCAATCCATACCTAGAATCACATCGTACCCCTTAATGGACAAGCTAATCAGGTCTCCTAAAAATCTTCTCTCTCCTACCCATACATCGCAATCCTTATAAACCATACTAGTCACCAACCGTTGATTCCCCGTAGGTGTACTAACCTCTAAGTCATATGGTAAGCTAGCAGGTTTTATATCGATGCCACACATGAAATCAGGGTTAACAAACGAATGAGTGGCACCGGGATCAATTAACACTTTAGCAAAGCGGTGGAAAATAGGGATCGTACCTTCCACCACCTCGGAAGACTCTGGGACCTGATGGGGCTCTAAGGAATAAACCCTAGCTGGCACCTTAGGTTTGGATCCGTCTTCCTTGGCTGGTCCAGTGTTGGTTCTTGGCGGTAGTTGACTTCCTTTTCCATCCTGTTTCAGGACTGGGCATGTAGCTAATTGATGGTCCGCACTTCCACACCGCAGGCACTTACCCTGTTTCCTCCAACAGTTGTCTTCGGTGTGGTTTAGCTTTCCACAGTGCCCACAGGGACCGCGAGGTGCCGAAGCCGAGCCACCCTGAGCATTTCCCCTTTGTCCTCGCCCAGCTTGGCCACCCCTAAACGGAGTCCCTCTGCCTGATCCAGATTGTCGACCACCTCCCGTGCCTCGTCCAAACTTAGACGGAGTGCTCTTCTCACCTTGTCCGGACGTACTCCCAGGAAAACCACGCTTCTTAGCCTGGAAGTTTCGGACCTGAAGCCGTGCACTCTCAACCCGTTGAGCTTTTTCCATAGCCTCGCTAAACGTAGCGATTTGAGCCGCCGCGAGGTCTTTCTGGATCTCGACGTTCAAACCCTGAATGAAGCGCCTAACCCGTCGTTGCTCAGTTATGATTAGCTCAGGCGCGAATTTGGACAGGCGGGTAAACTGGCTCTCGTACTCCGCCACTGTCTGAGCCCCTTGCCGGAGCCGGATAAACTCGTCCTCCTTCCTCTCCTGGACTAGAGGAGGGAAAAACTTGGCATTAAATTCTCGGATGAAGTTCACCCAAGTCCTCGGTGTCTGCTCCCGTTCCCATTTTTGCCTAATGACGTTCCACCAGGAACGGGCCGCACCCTCTAGTTGAAACACGGCAAAAGTGACCTGCCGCTCGTCCGGATAGTGTAGGGCCGCGAATATATCAACCATTTTCTCCAGCCATTTCTCAGCTACATCGGGATCGGGTCCCCCAATAAACTTTGGCGGGGAAAACTTTTGAAAACGTTCTAGAGCTCTATCTTCGCTCTCATTATAATGGCCAGGGTTTCCGGGGTTTCCAGGGTTAGGGTTTGGGTTCTGGCCCTGTTGTTGCACTACTTGTGCAAGTAGGTTTGTCATTTGCTGCATAGCGGCAGCTATTTGAGCATTGGGGTCTATTTGGGGTTCAGGAATTGGGCCAGTAGAAGCTTCCCCAGTTTCCCTAACCGGTGTGGGTTGCCTAATACCGCGCCCACGTCCCCGACCACTTCGTGTACCTTCCATGAGTTCACTCGGTCTAGGCAAAAGTACTAAACCAAAGCAGTAATAAGGCAAGTAAGTAACACATAAACTTTCACATTAACACACAGTTATACGTCGCAAACATGAGCACAAACACACATATATACAAGCCAAACATTTATACAAGCAGTCAGTCAAGTACGGCCAAAGCACGTACGTACACAAAAATCCACCTGAGGATAGGCCTATCAAAAGAGATTTACACGTAGCTAACTCTGCATCCAAAACGGTTAGCTAAGGCTCTATCCCTATCCCTATGTACATTCAAAAACCACCACTATCCAAAAGGTGCCCTAAGAGTCAGGGCCTAGTCAGTCGCTGGGGTCTGGGACCCAGGCGATGGGGTAGACTCCTCCCCAGGGTCGGCCTCCGCACACGAAGCCTCATCACTACACTCTTCCAGGCCGTCGTCACACAAATTAAGGATCGCCTCAGCGCGACCCCTGACCTTGCGAGCTCGCTTCAGCTCTCGCTCTCGTGCCTCCTTTAATTGAGCACAAAGGTCGTCCACTCGATCCTCAGCCTCAAGCACGTCATATTCTAACTCTTTTATACGCGCCGCTTGCTTATCCTTGGTCGCCCTATCTTGAATAGCATCGACCTCCAGTCGAGCATTCTCTCTTGCCAACCCCTTGCGCTCTTTATCCAGCGCAAACACGAGAGTGTTCGGATAAGCATATCTCTCTTTACACGGGCACCGTCGAAGACGGTTCGACGGGCTCCAACGAATGACGGCCCCTCCCGGCCGTATCTGATAGGGGATCACAGGAAGTACTTTACGAGGTCTAGCCCTCGAAGGACTAGCACTAGTGTCACCCTGTTCGGCCATCCTACATCACAAGAACATGTAGTTATCAAAATAAGCTTAAAGGCCAAAAGCAACAATCCGTAAGGCAAACAATCCGATAACACCCAGGCTAATTCAAACCTAGGCTCTGATACCACCTGTGACAGCCCCACCTTCCCCTAAGGCGAACCAAAGGGGTTAGCGGACTGCCTGCCCAGCTCTCGCCAGGACTACGGTACAGTTAACGTCGTTCTATAACGTTCCGGAACACACCATTGCACGCAAACAAGTCAGAAAACACAAAATAAAAAAAACGAAAATTTGCGCCGAAGATGAATAGTGCAGGCCACGTCAGAATCCGGCCGGAATCTGGCCGGATTAGCGGCCGGATTCTTGGCCGGATACTGTCCAGTGAGTATCTCGAATTTTTTTTCAAAAGTTCCACTCAATCCGGCCGGAAATCCGGCCAAGATTCCGGCCGGATTGTCTGGCCGGATACCGGCCAGTGAGCAACTGGCCGGATTTTCAAATTTTCACAGGCAATCCGGCCTTCAATCCGGCCAGTTTCTGGCCGGATTCCTGGCCGGATTCAGGCCAGTGACCTTCGGTCAAAATTTTTTTCCTTTTCCGTTTGAAAGCCGTGGTGATCCGAAATCCATCCAAACATTTACCAAACATATATATACAATGGAAACCAACATTTACAAGCCAAACGGCCTACCAAAGTATCCATTTCGTTCATACATATACAATAGCCATTTACCCCAACATCGGTGCAATCAAAGCACTTAGGGTTTTCACCCTCAAGGAGCTAATCAAAATACATATACATGAGCTCAACTTGTCACAACCTTTTCCAAAAGAATTCATTTGCCTGTAAGGAAAACAAATAACACGGAATGAGCCAAAGCCCAGTGGTATACCACCCATTAAGCAATCAAATTCATATAAGAGTGAACCTTCATTTAAAGTGCACAATTAAGCAATGAAGCAAAACGGTAAAAGGATACGGTCGGCTCTCAAGAGCCCAATTCCACGCTTGCCATCTTGATCCAATTGCATTGACCCTCCGTCAATGGTACGAGTACCAAACCGTAGACCTCACTATACTTCCATTCCTTCCACCAAACATACCCCAACCGGGCCCGCACTCCAATTCAGTAGTTTTTGGTAATACTCGAGTTTACCGGAACCAAGGGTCTCATTACCACAAGGTTCCCCAGTACAGTCCCCGTGGCATGATAATTTTCACGACCAAGCCCTCGCCGGCTCGATCCAATTAACTACCATACGGGGTTGAGCTCATAAATGCAGTAAGGCCGTTGGACATTGTCCAAACGACATCAATTCAGTTTCCATGAAATGGAATTCACCAACCAATATATCCAGTTCAGTAATGCAATAAAACGGTAGCCATTCAGTGACAATATCAAAAGAGGTGAGGGCGGTCAAGTACACCCTCACCTTAATCAATTCCAATATGCAAGTAAGCCTTCAAGGCATCACATAAACATTTAGCAAAGCCACATAGTAACCATTTAGTGAGTAGTATACTCACCAAGTGAGAAAGTGGTGTTTCATACACCGCGATCACCAAAACGTCGTGAGCTACCGTCGCGCCCTAGAATCACACAACAAATGCAATGAGACTCGAGAACGAGTCACCAAACAATGCTAAACACAACCCCAATAGGGTTTCATATGCATAAGTAGGCATGATAGCAAACCAGAAATTAAGATATGGCCTTAACTTAAGCCTTGATGGAAAAACCGTGTTTGAGCGTATAATGCGGTAATGGCGTCAATTTCACTACGGTTATCGGTTGGGGGTGTAAGACCCACCGTTTCGAAGCTATGAAACAGGGCTACAACAATGTAGAAGGGCACTCAATCCAGTTCCTAGCACCACTAGGTCAAAAATGCCAAAAACTATACCAGAATTCCCAAAACAGGTTTGCAAAAGACAGAAAACTGTAATCGGTATCTCTCAGTCTATACAAGTCCAACTGCCGAAATTCCAAAGGCATATGTTAGCTAAGACATTCAGCTACATTTCATCAGAAGACACCAACTCCAAAATTCAAACCAATTCCAGTCAAAATAGCCAATTACTATCGCAGTTTTCGCATTCTGTCCAAAGCAGAACAGCTACAGTAATTTCGTCATATCTCACTCCACACTAATCCAAATAACCTGAAATTTTGCAGGCACATCAAACTCACCAATACCTACAACATTCATGTTTTGAGAAAAGTCAAATTCGGCCTCTAACCTAGTGATCTAAAACCGGACAGAATTGGGGATTTCAAACCCTAACTTTCCAATTTTCCATCCAAATCCAAAATTAGTTGCATTTATCCACATTTCACATCCACTAGAGCCATTATAGTCCATTGCCAATCATCAAAGATGGCCACAACATTCATTTCATATGAAACCAGAAAAATTCCCAAGAAAATAGAAAACTTCACCAAATCACTTCAAACCAAGATAAAACCAGAAATTTCAGCACTTCACTCACTAATAAGCATAATTTAAGCTTCATAAGGTGTAAGAGGGTGTTCAAGCTTCACTTACCAAGAAACAAGGGAAAGAGAGATTGTGGTCACCTTTGCTCTTCAAACAAAGTTCACCAACACACTTACTATCACTAGAAGCAAAGTTTTTATGGATTAGAATCTAGTCTAAGCCTTTGGTGATGGAAGATTGAAGCTTATGGAAGCTTGGAAGTTGAAGAATTTCCTTTCTTCTTTGCTCAAAGTGGCCGGCCAACAAGAGAAGAAAAATGGTGATTTTTGTGCATTTTTTTGATATTTATTCCTTTGGTCAAAACAAGTCAAGAAATGGAATAATAAGTCTTAAAAGGCATCAAATGAGAAGGTGACACTTGTCACCTTATTAAATGCATTCCTATCTTTCTTTCCTCTCTCACATCAATCACTTCACACATTCTACTTATCACTTA
>NW_020861518.1:0-16836 GCF_003713205.1 Coffea eugenioides
TTCAAAGGGCATTTTTATCCACATTTTCTAAGCAAAAAGGAACAACTTCTCCTTCTTCCCTCCATCTAACCTAATCCAACCGCTAACTTATTCAATAAACGAATTGCAGAGGGAAGAGAGAGAAGTCTGCAAAGAAACTAAAAAAGGAAAGAGGGAGAGGGGAGTAGAGGAGGAGAGAGCGTGCGTGGTGGTGGAGTCGTTAAGGGAGGGGCGGATAGGGGTTCTGCGGCAGACGGAGAACCAGCCGAGGAGGGAGGAGGAAGGTGGGTTAGGATTCGGGAGGGGTTGGAGTGGGCCAGGGAGGTGCGAAGGGAGGGAGAGGAAGGAGGTGACGGTGGCTGTAAGAAGCGGAATGGCGGTGCCAGCGTCGACATCAGCGGAAGAAGGGTCTAGATTGGATGTGGGATCGTCGGAGAGAGAGGAGGTGGCGGAGACAGTGACGTGGCCGAAGAGAAGGCCATGAATAGCCCCGGGGAAAGAGGAGAAACGGAGGAGTAGGGAGGCCAGTGCAGGACCAGAAATTTGGATCTTGTGAATAGGAACGTTGTCCATGCTAATTCAGCTCTAGGATTCTCTCTAGCTCGAGTCAGATTTCGCAGACAATCCTCTCTGTTTTTGTGTCTCTGTAGAAGTAGATCAGGCGGTAGCATGGGACCTAAATTGCTCGTCGGGTTGGACTAGTGGGCTGCTTTAATTCAACCCTGGACGCCTCACAGCTAGCCGGATTTGAGATTTTGACAGACATAGGCACTTCTACTACATAACCATTTGGATGAGTTTATAACCGTTGTTTTGCTAAATATTACATGTTTTGGTTAACTTTTGATTTAAGTTCATTTAAGTAGATCTTGGGCACTCTTGTGCACAGCGTGAGGGCCAAAAAAACTAGTTTTTCTATAAAAGCCTCATGAGCTCGGAAGAGATGGTCAAGGCAACGCATTGTCTGGCCACCACTAGCTGCTAGTTTTCAGAGGCAAAAATTGATCAATTATAGACTCCTGGACTCGATTTTGAATGCAATTCCCGTCAAGTGGCCGGAGAGCCACCATTTAGTAATCTCACTATTCTCTATCCAAATGATTTGTCCTGGAATTTCTTTGGTTTAGCGAATGTTGAGCTCCCTTTAACTCTTCTGCTCTACCACTTTGACTGGAAACTCCCCATTGGCCTCAACTACAACGACTTAGACATGACAGAGACGATTGCGGTAACCGCATCAAGGGAAAACAACCTTCTCTTGTTAGCCACCATGTGTGATCCTGATCTCGCCCTCCAACATTCATACCATTTTATGCATTTTACCGGGATAATTTGCATTTTGATGTATGATAGATATTTGCAGATATTCTGATCTACTTCCCTCTCCTTCTTCATTTTTTTTTTGTTTCTTTGCAGACTTCTCTCTCTTCCCTCTGCAATTCGTTTGTTGAATAAGTTAGCGGTTGGGTTAGGTTAGATGGAGTGAAGCAGGAGAAGTTGTTCCTTTTTGCTTAGAAAATACGGACAAAAATGCCCTTTGAAGAAGCACACTGGCATTCGTGTGAATTGGCCTTCCGGTTGCAAAACTGGAGAAACTGGCTAAAAGGGTCATGGGTGCCCAATTTTACAAGTTTGAGGGCTTAAAGTCAGCAAAAAATAGATGAGGGGCTTATTTTTACTTAGACAAAGAGTTCAAGGGCCAATTGGATAATTTGCCCTATATATAATATTTCAACCGTAATTGTTTTCGGCCTCGCACACTATGACACGTACTTACTTTTACTTTTATTTAGATGCGTAAATGAATCTAATTAAGTCGAATACTCTAATATTCAATTTTGTTCAATTATTTTGTCAGATTTGAAATTGTGTTCATATTTAGCTCATTTATCCATCGAATCAAACTCAAACGAACTTTTATCAAGCCAAATTTGAATTGAGTTGCAGTAGTTTGAGTTCTTTACTTACAAAATTTTAATTGTATACTAATCAAGTCAAGTTTGAACTATTTGATAACCCAATTCAATATTTATTGGGTTTAGGTCTTAATATTTTCAAACACATTTGATAACGAAAAATAGAACATATGAATTCATTAAATGGCACTAAAATTCCTATACAAAACTTGCTCTAAAAAATAAATTGAAAGTTATTCATTTATCACTTAATATAATATACACTCAAATGTAATAGATTTAGTAAGTTAATATATTTAAACTTCAAATTTCCCATTTCACATTTTAATTTTTATACTTCAGTTTTATTAAATGCAACCCAAGTTTGAGAAATTGTCAAATGCAAAATTCTATTCAAGTATGGTTTGACTAACTGTAAACCAAGTTCAAACAAACTTTTATTCAATCAAACTCGATTCAAGTATCCAATAATTTGGGTCATCTTTTAATCATATTCCCACGCAAATAAGTTTCTAAGCTTTACTGTTTGCATTAAATTCTCCCAATTTGTGATACAAATTGCCTAACTAGAAATTTCTAATTTATCCCACGTAGTTGTACCTAATGGAGCATGTTCATAGTTTTAATCTTTTCTAATATCTGGCATACAAATAAGCAGGTTATCTTAAATTTATAAAGCATAAAGTTTTTGTAAAAAAAAAAACCCTCATTTCATCTATTCTTTATAACTAAACTGAATGAAAGTACCTAAATAGTAGAAGTGATTCTACACTAAAAAAATATGATGAATCGTAAACTTTAGAATGTAAACAAATTAATTTGTTGGTTAGTTTAGTCTAATATATATTTTTATTTCATGGGAGACTTGAAACTTTAAAAGTGATAGGAAAAAGAAGAAGATGTGAGAGTCGAATCAAGAAATACAAATTTACCAGAATAATATCCCTGACAACTATGTTGAGTCTCGAGACAATCTAACAAAATAATTTCACTTAAAAAAAATAATTGCCTGAATCTTTTTTTTTTTCCTGCAACGATAGATGTCCTATAATCTAATCTAGGGGAAGGGGTAAAGGGAGATGGTCAACTAAGACCAGCCACATATTGTGGCAAATTTGTGGGAGGCAAGGGTTGAACCCCTGACCTCCAGCATCATCAAATATAGTGATGACCACTGGACCAAATGGCCAGTGGTCAATTGCCTGAATCAAACGCTAGGAAAGTGAAGAAAGGTCAGGACTTTGTTGAGTTAGCATGGCTTAGGTGTGTTAAGGACGCGTGGTTGATTACAGAAGGGGCAGAAGCAGTGGATGTTCCGTACAACTTACGCCGCGTTTGGTGTTGGGAGTAGGAAGGCAGGCGGACTTTATTCCTTTGTGTTCGGCGTATTGGCTTGACTTGTTTTGGATGTGCCCCTTACAGCGAGCGATTATTCATTATTCTGGCGACTGGCGAGGATCCGCTTGCAAATACCCCAATTCATCCACCGACCTGGATCCTGGAATTCTTCATTTTCATTTGATGGATCATTTTTGCCACCAACTGGTGATTTTTAGCATCTCATTTATTCGCTGACAGTCATCACTGGCGGCTCTCTGCTGGCATTGCTGCACGCGCGCACACACATTCTCTCTCTCCTTTTTATTTTTTGGGTTTTGGATGATACTTGAAATTAAGAAGGTTTAAACCTTCTGATAGTAGCATCAGAGAAAATGTGACGTCGTTTAAACTCGAAACCTTTCATTTACATCTCTTTCACCCATACTTTGTGAATGTTTTTATTTCTAACAAAGATCGTTCTTAGGTAGAAAGCACATATTGATCATTTGTTGAATAGTACTGATTAAGGGAGGCGGATGAAATTGAGACATCAAAATGTATATGCTCCACGGAAAAAAGTGAGTCTTAATGAGGGAGGTATATTGGGTGATATATATAAGTTTGTTTCAGAGTTTAATTCGTAGGTAAAGTTTGATGCGCGATTAATAATGCAAACAGTGAATCACTCGTCTAACTCCACTTCCGTGTGTTCTAAAGACGGGAGACATTACACAACACCAGTTAAGAGCGGGGCAGAAGCAGCCCAGCTTACTTCTTATCTGAATAGCGGTTGCTTTTGTTATAATAAATAAATTAAGGGCTAGCATACTCAGGAGGTTGCAAGAAAGCTTTTTTTTTTTTTTTCCTTTTTGAAGGAAAGGTTGCAAGAAAACTGGAGTATCTTCATCAAAGATGGGTGAGGGGTTATCCTCAATTTTCATTAAATGATTGTAGTCATTGCTGTAAATTATATTCAAAACAAAATAATTTTTTTTTTAAAGAAGAGATATTGGAATATTTAACATTCATAATGTATTGGCTCGTACATCCCCAATGATTTTGGTTACCACTGGTCAAAGTGCACTATCGCCAGCCTCTAATTCCTTAGGGATAATTTCTCATACCACCCCTGAAACTTTTAATAATTGCAAGAAGCTCCTCTCAAGTTTTAAAAATATACTTATCTCCCGTATTTTTAATGTTTAAGTAACACTATAGGCCCAAAAGATTATTCTTTTTCTCAAAAAATTATAAAATGCTCTTGGGTTATAAAATGTTTAAGTAACATTATAGGCCCAAAAGATTAGGTTTTTTCTCAAAAAAATTCTAAATTGCTCTTGGGTTATAATTCACAACAAAAATCCTTATACTATATAAGAATGAGTTTATGACTTTAGATTTCAATCGCAAGGGTAGGGCTATTTTGGAAATGTGAGAGTGTTTGAAGTGTAATTGGAGCATTGAGTACAAGTCATTACAGGTTTAATTTCACTATAATTACTTATATAACCTTTCAGACATTTAAGATTATGGGCAGGTTTGGTATGTTACAATATTTGATACCAAATTAAGTATCAAGTACAACTGAATTAAACTTGTGTTTTGATAGAATTACATAAAAGCCCTTTTAATCATTTATTATACTAACATCAAAGCCTTCCAATTTTCTGGAACCTTTCTCATCCGTTGAGGAATTAATTGGATGTTTGCATAATTAGATTTTAATTATAATTAATTAACTTAATTATTATCTGAACAATTATTATCATATTTATGCCCCCATGTTTAGCTAATACCCTTTCTTCTTTTTCGGTTTCACCCCTTTGGTTTTATTATGGCTATTAAATATTTGGTGGAAGGCGTAACTTTTCCTTTAAATTGAGGTGAGTTCTTTGGGTTTGTCTTCTTCGATTGTAGTTTTTTTTTTCTGATGATTGATTTATTCAATAACTCCATATAGTTTGCTTTTTGATACTTCTAATTTCAAAAATAAAAAAGATAGTACTAATCATGCTATATAGTACTAAGATGTCATTTGCACTCTATTTGGTTTCCATGTTATGATCTCGTTCTTGTATTCTACTGTTTATATAGTTTCAAATACAAAAAATTTACTTTTTATGCTATCTAAAAGAATTTGTAGTGGAACTTGATGAGTTTAAATGCTTTAACTACAGCACCATTTTGATTGCATTGTATTAATTCATTTACTTACAATTGTATGTTGTACAATGATAAATAATGTTTCTTGATTTGGTTGAAGCAACTATTATCCATAATTCAAACAAGTCAATTAAGTAGAGATGCTACATTGGATACTTATACAAGTAAACATTGGAAAATATCATTAAGCAGTTTCTACCTACAGTCTGCAATTTGAATTTATATGAGGAATTTCATCTGATTTTAGTTACCATTTTCTACAATTTCAAATTTAGAAAATATTATTTGCACCAATTTTTTATAATCAAGATAGTTTCAATTCAGATGTTTAACAATTATGCAGATTTGAACTTATTTATGAGATTATAAAGAAATGCCCCTAGCAAAAAACACCAAATCTGTATAGTTTCACGAAACTTTGAAAAAGACCACTTAAGTTTCTTATCTATCTATCATTTTTGGGCATTATTATCTCTGTAAGAAACATGTGATTAAGTCGTATTATACCCACCAAATTATATAAATAGTTAGTCAAAAATAAAATTATTTTAGATTAGATTGGACGCAAAGTGATTGATGGATAAACTTGACTTGATAATTCAGGTTGAGTTTAAGTCGAGGGAGAAATCAGAAACATTGCTTGAGGGATCTTTTACGAACATATATAGATTCAAGAGATGAAGGGTCCAATTGATACTTTAAAATGTTTTATCATCATGGATAATTTTTAGAAGAGACTTTTGGATACTTTTCAATTGCACTTCAAATATTTTTACATTTCCAAACTACCCTCATATTTGCAGTTGAAATTCAAACATAACATTTGATTACAACGGATTCTTATATAGTATAACGATAAGGATGTTTCATTACACATTAGTTTTATTGACTCACTATATAACTTATGATTTTTCTATTAAAATCACATGATAAATCATCATACTTTAGTTCTTATACTATAAAATATTAAACAATAATTATTAATTATCTTGAATCACAAGTATCAAATTCCCGCGCGTCGCGCGGGTTGTCCCTCCCTAGTAATGAAGACAAAAAATGGTTCACTCTCTCTATTTCATTCATTCATGCTTGTGACTATTAGTACTTACCCATCAATATCCAAATCACCACTGAATAAATATTTACTTTTGTTCCAAGTCCCTTTTCTTACCTAAAGATTTCAATACAAACTATTGAATCAACTAAAAACATCACATCATATATGTAAAAATTTACCTACAATTTCATATCAACCTCAAATTTTGCCTACTCTCACCAGTGCCTATTCATCAATATCCAAATCACGACTAACTAAACATTCACCTTTATCCCAAAATCCCTCTTTTATTTAAAAGACTTTCAGTGCAAACTATTGTAAAAACGTTGCATCAAATACATAAAATCTTACCTATAATGTCATATCAAACTCAAGTTTTGCTTAATACACAACAACATTGTATTCACCAATATTCCTAAACTTCAATTCCACACTATCACCTTTCTAATACAAAATAGTTTAAATCATCACTACTAATCACCAACACCTAATATATTTTGTCAGTACAAAGTTTAAAATCATTCAAATTCTGCCTCTGTAGGAATACCATCACCAATAATTCAAATAAAAAATAAAAATACAATACAATACAATTATAAATATATTAGAAAGACTGTTTCCATAATAATCATAATAGTATAATTTTTATTTAGTCCATCTTCCACTTCTACCATTAATTTTTGATTTTATCATTGTCACTATCTCTATCGCTATATTCATTTTCATTTAGATTGATAATGAAATATTTACTCAACTTGTTGTTTGACAGATTCAACATGCTAATACCTATCAAAAATTAAAAACAAAAAGAGTTCAAATAAGCTATTTAATAGTAATAAAAGAGATAAAGTTGAGAAATAGACACCAAGATGGACAAGCTGTGATGGTTGATATGCAAGGTGGTTTTGTTAGTAACAACAATACATATTTGATTGATGGAAACAAATTAATGACTTTGGAATAAAAGAAGATATAGGAGAAAGAGAATAGAGAGTTAAATAGGAAAAACTTTAATTTGAGTTATTGCTTGATAATAAATAAGAGAGTAGAGTTTTTTAATGAGCTGACAATTAAATGAAGGGCAATGTTATATTTTTATCACATTAAGGGAGGTCTTTGTAATTATGTAAACCTTAGGGGAGTCGAGTGAAAGTATGAGAAACCTCAAAGGAGGTTTTTGAAATTATCCCAATTCTTTATGCTGGGAGTCAACGGTCAACGCCCGAATACCCAACGGCCTGAAATCAAATAGTACCATCTCGAATAGTATTTGCCGTACAAACAAAGTTTTTGGGCGGTACCAACTGGTACAGAGTAATGTCAGTTGGACCGGTCCGGTTATCGTTGTCTTAAGGGGGGACCTCAAAGATGACATCTACTCCCGGCTAGCTGCTTTCACTCCCGGATATTGACTTCACGGGTAGAGGGGCAACGAATTAGAAGGTACAAAACAAGAAATCAGGGCATCTTTAGGTTGAGAAAATTGCTGAAAAAAAAAATCCCATATTATTGACCAATTTGCTTTTTTATTTTTTTAATTGACTACCCTACTTGTTATTCTTTTTATTTGGATTTTGATTTTTGTCCTGACAGGAGAGTATTGAGATTTAAAAAGCGAAGAGAGAATATGGATATATTAATCCTAAAACCTCTAAATTTTTGGAGTTTTAACTTTAGTTATTAGATCAAGTTTTCTCGACAAAATATTTCAATATAGAAAAAGACTTGAGAGAGAAGTTAAATCCAAAAACTAGAGATTCTAAATTCAAATTTCTTGAATTCACTTCTTCTACTTATTTCTTAAATTTTATCCCTCCCCTACCGAAAAAAATAAATAAAAAAAAGTTAAATCCACAACAATCCACTCTAGATGTACACCTATGCAAGTATATTATTAATATTAATGTACAAGTCGTGGATGCATCGCAAGGAGGCTATGGATACTATAGCCCCCTCTAGACACAAACACTAGATTAGATGGTTCTGCGTCCCCTGTTTTCGTTTTAGTTATCTTCTTGCTACTACGACCATACCACTCACACTATACCAGAGAAAAAGAGTAGATTAGAGTTTGGGGCCAGGATCTGACGTCTTTAAAACCTCTGGTCATATCGAACTTAGGCAACAAACAGTTAAAGAAAAAAAAAAAATCAATAGAAGAGAGTTATCGAGACTTGTTTGGAGTTTTGACTGTCAGGCATAACTCATCACTGATTCGGATCACAACATATTAATGTATACACGGCTTCCACAAACTAACGAGGCGATTACAGTGACAACTTATCGAGTCCACGTCTGTGCAGTGAGCTCCAGCATCCCGATCAACTTCACAAATCAGGCTAACAATTACTGGTATTAACAAGGACCTTCAAAGCTGCAAATCCTAATCTTCCAGACCTTGTTCAAGGATTTTCCCCTTGACATTACACTCTGCCTTAGCGTGAGATGACCGCTTCCTCGAGGCAAATCAAGTAGTTATGTCAAACATGGAACTATGGAAGTCGAGATCTGGCAAGTACGTACTCCTTTGACTTGTCACCAAACTTAACTTTCCAGTATCTTTGAGCAACGCATATGATCATCATTGGGGTAAAAAGCGTGCAACATATGAAATGCTACTTAGTTACGCATGAATCCAGAAGAACCTTCCACCATACCAGGTCTGCATTTCGGTTTGGCCACCTAAAATTCATTTTCTATATCTGCCTAATTGATTACTTACTGGTGAACTTTTTGACTCTCTATCATTTGTTAGACTATCCATGTACGTAGGAAAAATGCCTTTCTCAGGTTTCTAGTTGAAATGTCCTTGATGTTAGTTGCATTCGTTTTCAACCGTCGTCTTTGTTGTCTTGCAACATTATTGCCAATCAAAATCGTCCAATGGCAACACATCACCTGGGTCAAGATTATGTTTTCTTCCTGGCTTCCCTTCGTCTCTCTCTTGGGGTGTGTATGCATGCCGTTTTCTGGTGGTGGTGTACTATTATCTTGATGCAGATGAAAAAGAGTTTGTACTTTAAAATCTTCAGGAATCGACACTAATGCCAACTTATTTGAAAAACCAAGCCGGAAATTGACAGCAGAAAGCAGTGCCATAATAAACAAATCTACGTATCAAGTTCTGAAGTAAAGCAAAAACTAAGTCGACCTGAAAACAATTCTGACAAGTGGATACAGCTTCTCGAAATGAAAGAGATGCTTTCTTACGCGATAAATGTGTATACTGTACAGTACTGCAGCCAGTGTCACCACGAGCAAAGATAAGATTATCAACTTCCAGAAGTCCTAATCAACAAGGCAGCAGATCGTATTAAAGAGTTGGAAAATGTAAATCCTCAAGACTACTGTGGTGAAAAGAACCACGAAAGATGTTCCTCAGCTGTTGATCTTCAAAGTTCGTTAATTTTCGTATAACTTGGTGATTTTATCATCGGCCAAAGAGGGGAAGAGAGGAAAATTAACCAGAGCAGAACTTTTCAATTTTCCCAAATCAACAGAACTAACAAATACCTTGAGATTGAGATTTCGGGAGGACCCAAAAAAATGTTTAGCATGAAATATTTGTTTTTCCTGTCCCTTCCTCTCTGATTAGTGTTTATGCCAGTTGTGTGAGCGTGTGCTAAAATTAAGCCCATAGAGACAAACATGCGGAGGCTCATACAATATCACAAATAAAGGTGAATATTTTCAAGCGTTTGTGTTGCTGGATGAGGACATCTTCCGTTATGTTTCCCATCCTTTCTCTAAATGGAAGATCAATTTCCACACGTCAAAGTCTAGGCAATTATGAGGTGGATAATTTGCAAGAAGGACCAAGTATAATGACAACTCAATAGAGCTGGCAAATAGATTCACATTCCATGCAAAGGTTCACCGGAAAAAGCAAAGTGAGAGATTACCCGGGGATTAGATATTATTATGCCCATGACATAAGTGGTCAAGTCCAACACAGACTGTAGAGAGTTTTGAACACCTCCAACAACACAACGATCAGATTCCGGAACTTGATCCTATCCACATACATTGCCAAAAAAAAAATTACCACATATTCTACTGAAAGACAAGCAGGTAAGCAATATTCATTAGGACTCACCTGCATTTGCTGAATGACTGCTAAATCAAACATCCAAAGTCCAAGACGTGACAGAGCCACTCCACCCATAAGCAAATATGCTGCTCCAAGTTTATTCGGGACCCAAATTGAAGCTACACATACCACTAGGCAAGTCCACTGTATAAATAAAGCATCCAATGCCATAAATTAATGAGTGGAATCAGCAAGTTACTCACCACAAAAAAAGGCTTATAAAAGCAATAAAGTTTCCCTGTAAGCTCCAAGAACTATGAATGAACTGACTACCTGAGACCAAATTGACCAGAGACCTGTACGAAGTGTTGAAAGCTGTGATTCTAAAACAGGGTACAAAAAAGTTGCAAGAATCCCTATCGTAGCGCTTATTCCTCGTGCAATCCCAATTATATAGGCTGGTATGCCTTGCCATACCAAAGCAGCAGTCATTAGAGTTCCGAAGCTGAAATGCCAAGCAACAATGGATTATGTCCTGAAGACACATTGGCATTTAAACCCAGAAGCATGAAATATTCCATCCTCAAACTTCCTACTATTGCTCTCATGATCCTAAAGATTACAAAATGAGGCATTCCCTCTTCTTATTGAGACATCCTTTAGTAATTTTAAGTCAAGAAACAAGACATCTTTAGTGAACAAAAAAATTGGATATGAGAGGTCATTACTTAAATATATTTATCAGCTTAATTGGCAGGGTGGAGAGAGAGAGATGAATAAAACATATAAATTCATGCAGACAACTATAATTTGTAAAGGCCAATATCTTAAAGAATTTACCTAAGTACGGTAAAGTAGAGTAAAGCAAGCGCAATTCCAGGCAGAACCACATCTTGCTCTAGATAAACTTTCCATGCACTGAAGTAAGAGATTCTTGAAATTCGTTCGATTACTTTTCTCATCCAGCCGTGGTCGAGAGGCTCCAAATCATTATCACCTAAGTAGTGAGAGTTTCTACTTTCATCAGTCAAGGAGCTTCTTTCCGAATCAGTTGGCAGAGATCTATAAACCCTCTTTTGACTGCTTTCACTTAAAGCAGGAATTCCATTGTATACAGACATTAGAAGCCAATACTGCAAGCAAACGGACAATATATTCCAGATAGCTAGAGTTAAAGCTGAAGCAGTTAGAGAGACAAAGCTGATGATGAAACCAGAGACTACAGGAGCAAATAACTTGCAAACTAAATCAATCCTTCGAATGGTTGCATTCATCTTAGTCAGGACACCTGGATGTTGACCTTCTGATATCACAACCACCCTGCAGAAAAATGTGAATATCATATCTTTTTCTTTTATATGTCTAAATTAATTACTACGACTTTCAAGGAACGTGCTATCCTTTGGTTGAACTGGTCAGCAAGATGAGGTATACATCAAAACCAAGTTCATCATTTGACTCTCGTGAGATGATATGCTAATTTTAGCAACAGATTGTACAAAAGAGTAATGCAAGATACTACAGCAGTGCATCCATACTTTACATTCACTGTCTTGGGAAGAAATAAGTTCATCAAAGACCTAACGCACTCACCATTCTCTTTCAACCAGAATGGTTCCAGCAAGAGTGGAGAGCCCACCAACAGCTCCAGAAATATTGATTAACAGGATAAACGACAAAAATACTATGAAATTTTCTGACTTCACATCCTCATACAGCAGAAGTGCAACCACAGTGCCTCCAGCAATCATAAAGGAGAAATTTTGGCTTAATAACCAAAGTCGAAGAACCTACAAGTTAAAAAACAGATGAATAATAAGTATCATTTCCCTAGGACAAGAAGTAAAAAAGCATTAGCTGTTTTTTCCCTAAAAATGCTGTTTTTCGATAAGCGCATGACGTGGATAATAGATAGAAATCACAAGTCTACATGATAGAGATTCTGCAAGGTAAATTCCGTTCCACAACATGGCTTCATTCTTTGGTTGGACATGCAGCAAATAATTTTTTACCATAGTCATCTTGTTCACTCGGAATGTGTATGGTTCAAAGCTAAAGGTTTTCCTTTTCAAATACTAGACTTGATCCAAAAATCTTTGCAATTACAAATTTTTTTTTTGAAGTCTCTTAATTCTTTGCTTCATTTTGACATGCAAATACTACAATGAGGATGACATCATCAACCATCAAGAAGGCATCTCAAGATAGAGACTGAAACGAGCCTTGATGTACGTGAACTTATCAACCAACCGTCCAACAACAGGACCAACTAATGCCGTGGAGGCAGATTCCACCACACCATAAGCAGCAGCAAGGGCCAGCGAATCCGGCCAGACATTAATCATGTACAGACCAACAGAGAATTCCCACATTCTGCAACCAAAATATACCCTCATGAGAAGCTAACTTTAGTGCAAGTATTTCAATAGGTTGGCAAATTGAGTCAGAATTATCGCAAGAAGTGCAGTAGGAAAAAGGACTACATCTAAAATATCCAAATTAAGACTGGAAAGACAGACTTGAAGAAACAAGAAAATCACAAGAGTAGCGCGAATCCTCAAAATAACGTATTTGAGAAATGCTAAACGTAAATCCACGAGAATGTCGCATATCCTATCAAGAAAAGTAAACTAAATTTGTGAAAATCGTTTTATTTATATATTTATTCTAGTTAATCGGTAAAAAAAAGTGTCCAAAGAGTAGAGATAACAGGTTTCGGTAAGACGAGACGAGAAAACCAACAACTCATACAACAACACACAAGACATGACACGCCGCTTCTTCTGACTGAAACTTAACGAAACAAAACCCTGATAGAAAAGGCTTCGCTAATGATGAAACGAGAATGAGGGGACATGTTACCTGGCACCCCATCTGGCTAGGAAGTGACCAACGTAGAGATAATTGAGGAGAGACGGGGGAAAGGAAAGAGGCTGCCGCTGCTGCTCTTGAGGTTCAGAAATTAACGGCTTGTTCAACATCTCGATACGATAGTTTTGCCGCTGCCGCTGTTTCTATTTAGTATTGCTCGATGGAGATATAGAGTCCCAGAACTGGGTTTTGCATCTGACTTTTGTGTTTTGAATCTCTGGTCAAAGATAGGGAGCCTGGCACCCTGAGACATCGGAACCAGCTGAGCTGAGGTCGCCTACTTACAGTTGGGAGTATTTAATTAGCTGAGTGTTTACGTGGTGGAGAATCCATGCGAGTAGTTTTTGTGCTCTGTTGTGTTGAGTGCTAATAACAATTTTGGGATTAAGATCCTCTCAAATGAATTTCTCTCCATTCATCTATCCTTTTTTTCATATTCAAACGATAATCTTTTGAGAATATTTTGACAATCTTTTAAGAATATTCAATTTACACAACATTTTTGTACAATTTGAACGATAAAAAAAAATTTTGGGTCAAATTTGAAATGATTACGTTGTTAGTCGTCAGTCTGTGACGCTGATTTTGTTGCTCTGTCGGTGTACTACGGAAGATTGCTCTGAAAGCTCAAAAGGGAAAACAAAGGCTAAAGTGTTTATAGATAAAGAATGAAACAAAAGTGTACTCCGATTACTAGAAAGAACAAAAAGTACAAAAGTCCCATCACCGTCAGTCATAAGGTTAAAATCATTTAACCTTAGAACCTGGATCCGGAGCAAATGGGGGTTGCAGTCAATGGCCCAATATCGGCCCAGAGGGTTGTTGACCTGCGACCTTACCAACCATGACGTGTTGGGACGCCAATGCTTACGGGACCAATAATACCTTTTAATTAATCATGGGTTTGTTCATGATGTAACTGGATATTATATTGCTCAATCTTTAATTACAGCACGTCTCATATGCAGAATCTTAGTCCACGATTTTTCATTAGATATATTCATCTTTAATTGCGGCAGGTCTCACAGGCAGATTAGCCGGCTCAGGCAAATCTCAGAGTCTTGGACACTTTTATTTCCCCCAAATTATAGGGTTAATTGTAATTTTCATCCTCCAACTATCAATCATTAGTACTTTGCATCCTAAACCAACAATTTTAGCACAAGGATCAAATCTTAAAAATCAATGAATTTCTTTTGCGCTATTTGTTGACTATTCAACGCTCAAAATGTTGATTTTTGTGGCACAATTTGTTCATCCCACATCGGCTGAAGTTCAAGGAAAGGCTCCCTTTGTTTCTTATAAATAAGGGGAGTCTATGAAGGTTTTAAGTGCACCACTCAAGAGAGCATTATATGAGTTTTTAGTTTCTTGGGTCATCTAGCCCATTTATAGTCAAATATTTTAGGTTTTCTTGTTTTGAATTTAGGAATATTTCTTAAACCTTTTGTAAGTGCCATTTTGGCCTAAAAATCACTTTCCTACGATTTTTGTATTTTTTTCTTCATAGTATAAATATTGCTCCTCTCTCGCCCGTGGACGTAGGTCAATTTGACCGAATCACGTAAATTTTGGTATCTTTTATTTTACTTTGTTATTTGTCTTTATTGGGTTGTTACAACCCTTTTATATGGTCGGTTTTACCGCCTAATTATTATATGACTGATTTCTACCGCCTAACCATTATATGGTCGGTTATACCGTCTATTTTGTTCTAATTTTAGTTTGTTTATTCTTGGGCCAGTCCTAACAAACTGGTAGCAGAGTTGGTTGATATATTTTGTTAGACAGGTTCATCTTGTGGGGCCCGTTCAACCTGTGGGGCCCATTCATCTCCTGGGTCCACTCACCTTGTGGGGCCCGCTTACCCCCAATAGGGTCCACTTATCCTGTCGGTCCGCTCACTCTGTGGGATCCGCTCACGAGACTTGCATATTTGTTTGACCAGTTTTTGAGACAAGATTCAAGTTATAGATTTTGTGGCAACAATGACGGTAACAAATACGGTTATCGAAAAATTTGACAGGAATGTCAACTTCGGGATGTGGCAGTTCAACATGGAGGCCATTCTTGTTCAAGATGGAGTTGATTTGGCAATACAAGGAATTGAAAAACAAGTTAGAAGATGCAAAGGATACGGATTTTGCCGATACGGATAAGAAGGCTGGATCCAACATAATTTTGAATCTCTCCGATGAAGTTTTACGGGAGGTAGCAACGGAGACTTCGGCCAAACCTATGTGGGATAAATTGAAAGTCTTGTATATGAAGAAAACAGTCGAGAATCGGCTATATTTGAAGCAGAGTTTGTATATGTTTCGGATGTCTGAAAGTACATCTATACTCTCCCATCTTGATAAATTTGATTCCATTATTATGGATTTGGAGAATATAAATTCGAAAATTGATGATGAAAATTAGGCCCTATTACTTTTGTATTCATTTCCCCAGTCCTTTAAGTATTTTCGTGATACTATGATTTATGGAAATGAAATAATTTCGTATCGACAAATTAAATGTGCATTAAAATCTAAAGAGTAGATAGATAGAGATATTACTGGAAAAATTAGTGGGAGTCAAGCCAATGGCTTGTTTGTTCGGGATAGATCTGAAAAAAGAAATACAGAAAGTAGAAGTAAATCCAAATTCAGGTATAAAAATGTGGTGTGCAACTATTATAAAAAGAATGACCATATTATCTCTGATTGTTTTAAATTGAAAAATAAAGAAAAGCAAAAGGAGAAAAAAAGTGAGACCACCGAAACTAGTATTGCAGTTGATGAGAATGATGGAACCATTTTCTGTGCAACGAAAAATAATTTTAGGTCTAACAATGAGTAGATTATAGATTCGAGTTATTCATATCATATGTGTCCCAATAGGGACTGATTTTCAACATATGAATCAACTGAAAGTGGAGTTGTCTTAATGGGTAATAACGTCACTTGTAAAGTTGTTGGCAAAGGCATAATCCGGATTAAAATGTACGATGGTATTGTGAGAACGCTCACAGATGTTAGACATATTCCAGATTTGAAGAAAAATCTCATCTCTTTGAGCACTCTTGAGTCTATTGGATGCAGGTATTCAGGTGGAGGTGGAATTCTCAAAATCACTCGAGGTGCTCTTATTGTTATGAGGCACACAGATCTGATACTTTGTATATTTTGTAGGGATCTACTATTACAGGTGTTGCTGCTATTTCAACATCAATTTTGTCCGATTCTGATTTTACCAAATTGTGGCATATGAGCGAGAAAGGCTTATCTATTTTATGCAAACGAGGTCTTCTTGGTAGTCAAAATATTGGAAAGATGGGATTCTGTGAACATTGTATTTTTGAAAAGCAGAAGAAAGTTTGCTTCCAGTTGCCGGCAGTTCACAGGACAAAAGGAACTTTGGACTACATTCATTCAGACCTCTAGGGGCCTTCTCGTGCTCCTTCTAAAAGAGGTGTCAGGTACATGTTGACTTTCAATGATGATTATTCAAGAAAAGTT
>NW_020861519.1:0-22721 GCF_003713205.1 Coffea eugenioides
ATTAAGAGCGTATACCGGACGTGGGACCCACTAGGGCGAAAAGTTCGGAAAAATTCGGCCAACTAAGTTAAGTTTTGGATACTGGAATTAATTTACCGGGTGTTAAGAGATAAGTAGAGGGTGCTATTTGGATTGGTGTGAGAGGAAACAAAAAGATAGGGATGCATTACATAAAGTGACAAGTGTCACTTAGTGATTGGTTGGACTTGAAGATCACTATTCACCTTTTTTCATTTGACCAAATAAATCACAAAAATTACCAAAATTTCACCATTTTCCTCTTCTCTTTGGCCGGCCACTTCAAGAAAAAAAAGAAAGGGAAAAGCTCTCCAAGTTTTGCTTCAATCTTGCTCCAATCTACCAAATCAACCATTGAATCTTGTTTTTGCTCCATAGAAAACCTTAAGTGAGTGATAGTGAGGTGTTTTGTGGAGTTGTTTGGAAAGCTAAGGTGACTAGTTGCTCTCTCTCTTGTGTTGCTAAGGTAAGTTGTGAAGGACCCCTCTCCTCCCTCTAATGATGCTTAATTCATGATTGGTGGTAGTATAAGATGCACTTTTATGGATTATATCTTGATTTTTGGTTGAATTGGTGAAGTTTTGTAATTATTGGGGATTTTTCTGTTTTCATATGAATATGCCTATGTGGTCATGTATGATGATTGGAAATGATATTTAAAGAAGCTAGAATGTGGAAAAAGTGGTTAATTGCAAGCAATTTCTGTTTTGGAAGAAATTTGGAAAGTTAGGGTTTTTTTATTGTACATTCTGCCCGGCAAAGTAGCTCCTAGTTAGAGGCCGAATTGGTCTTGGGTTAAAACATGAAAGTTGTATGGAATGATATTTTAGAGATGCCTACAAAATTTTAGGTCAATCGGAGTAGTGTATCTTGAGAAAAGATGGAATTACCCTTGCTGCCCTGGTTTTACCCGAAGTTGAGAACTGCTTCTATAATGGGTTAATTTGGTTAGGAATGCTTCAGAATTGATTGTTAAGGTCTTCTGATGAAATGTACCCTTGTATCTTAGCTTTCGGATGGCTTTGGAATTTCAAGATTTGGACTTAGGTAGGCTGACTTATGATGTTTGAACCAGAATACGTTCTGTGAATCTGTTTTTCCGGTTCTGGTGTAGTATCTTGCATTTTTGACCTAGTTACACTCGAAACTGGACAGAGTTGCCTTCTTCAACATTGTAGCCCTATCTCTTAGCTTCGAAACTGTGTATCTTTCACCTCCATCCGATAATCGTAGTGCCATTGGTACCAAAATCGTAAAATGATGTCAAAAACTGTTTTTTTTGGGTTAACACTTAACTCCATTTCCGGATTTTTCTGGTTTCCTCTAATGCTTATGTATGCTTATGGAACCCTATTTCGGTAGTATTTGGCATAGGTTTATGACTTGTAATCGAGCCTTATTGTGCTTATTGGAATATTTTAGGGCTTGACTTTCCTTTCCGGTATTTTCCCTAGCTAAATTTTGTACGTGAATGACGCTAAGCCTAGTGAACGGCTTTTGGAAATGAGATTATTTTTGTCCGAGATGTTGGGACTGATTTAAGGAAATAATGAAGCCATGACGGCTGGAAAAGTAAGCAAATTTAGGGGAAATGCTGTCCAATTTTCTAAGCCGTTTGGTTCCTTTAAGTTTGAATTACCTTTTGGTAGAAATGAAAGGCTTTTGGGTTGTTTGAGCCTCGGTCTTCATGTTACCTTTTCGTTTCCAAAAATCATGTTTTGCACCCTTGCATTAGTAATTATTTGGCGAGACATACGACTGGTAGTCGAGCCTCACATGTGCATTTTGTATACTCGATTTTTGAAAGTGGAACCTTCAATTGTTTTACTTTGATTATTTTAGGGTTTCTTGGCGATTAAAGCCAATCCGAAGTGAAAATTTTTGAAGTATCCGTACTTGAATCGGTGAGTGTACCACTCCCCTCACTTGTTGTTGTTTAACTCGGTTTCTGCACATGCAATCTGTGATCTGAATGACTGAACTATCTGTTTATTCTGTTTGAGACGAGGGAGTACTTTATCACACTCGTTCTCTTGTCTGTTCATATGCCAATTTTGAGTGCGTATCTGAATCTGCTATCTGTATCTGGTATCTGTATATGTATCTGTTCTGATGTTGTTTGGAAGCTTGTATCCAACGACCTTTCTGGGACCTCTGAGCTCAACCCCTGTGGCTAGTTACTCGAGTCGGGCCGGCAAGGGCCTGGTCGATTAGATAACGAACCACGGTAGTCTGTTTTGGGATCTTTGGGTATTGAGACCCTTGATTCCGGTATACTCGAGTATTACCATTTCTGATCTGATTGGATTTCGGGCCCGGTGGGGGTATGTGAGGTGGAAGGAGTCGAAGAAAGTGGAGTCTACGGTATTGGTTACTTCTGTAACGTTGACGGAGTGTCAACTATTATTTCGATCAAGTTTCGGTGACGCAAATGGAAATTTGGCTCCTGAGAGCCACCTGTATCCTTCCTATTTGAATCATTGGTTCCTTTACTTTACATCTGGCATGTGTACCTGATTTGTTAAATGTGAAATGCCATGATTTTACTGCTATATGTCTGGTACCTCATTGAGCGCAAGCTCACCCCTTTCTGTTCCTTACAGGAAAAAAAATACTTTTGGACTGGATTTGATAGTTGGTTGACGAATTGAGCTAGATGGACATATCTTTTGTATAGCTCCTTGATTGAAACCCTAAATGTACTTTTGGGTCCGTTTCTCTTTTGATTTGGCAAACCATACATGTATCCACTTTTGAATAACTTTTGTATGTCACTTTGGATTGTATATGCTTAATTTTAACATGTAAATATTTGTTTGGGTTTTGACGTGTCGGTTACTATTCATGGCCGACTCCGGATTCATTTTTTTTATTTTGACATTTGACTTGTTTACGCGCGTTTGTAAGTTCCAGAACACCTTAGATCGCTCTGAACTGAACCGTTAGTCCTGACGAGAGTTGGGCAGGCAGTCCGCCGAACCCTTTGGTTCGCCTTAGGGGAAGGTGGGGCTGTCACAGGTGGTATCAGAGCTACTTCGCGTGGTCTCTACGCGGAGTGAGCTTGGGGCCAAGTGGTGTTATGGTCCTGTTTTTGGTGAAGGTGTCTAAAAGGGTTAAGTGCTCTTTGAGCATAAGTTATGAACTGGGCATGTTATAAGTGTAAAAATCTTTATCATGAAACTTGGGGAAGATAGATATGTATGTCGGGTAGGAATCTATAATATGGATGATTTACTCTTGGGACCGGCCGGCTCGAGTTGTGAATTATCTTATTTGGGATTCTTGTGCCCGGCTACTAAATCAATAAGAGCCTAGGTTAGAAAGGACTTAGGCGAACTAGAAAGGTGATTCTATGGAACTTCGTGTGGTCTGATCGGGTGTGGTTAAGCGTTATCAACCTTGATTAAGATCTAGATGGTGTTGTTCTCGTAGATTATGGACGGAGCCCTAGAGGGGGAAAAGCTTCGTAAGTTATTTTGTACTCGTGACCTAGTCTGTCTATAATACTTTCGGATGATCCCGCTACTTTCATGGATCTCTCATATTTGTCTCTAATTGACTGCTACTGTGTGACTAGCTTCGGTCCAGTTGTGTTTATATATTGCTTTTTGCTCTTGGTAACTCTTGTTAATTGCTATCTTTTATGATATTATCTTTAATACTTATCTTTGCACCTCTACCCTAAGATGACGTTAGATTAATGGATGGCAACGTAGTGCGGGGATGTGGGCGCGGCGTAGGAAAACCCACGCCGGGACAGAGGTGCCTGGGGGAAACCCATATGACCAAATCCTGACCTGGATGACGACCCAATTCCAAATAGCGCTCGCCATGCAGCAAATGACTTGATTTGCTATGCTCAAGTGGTGCACCAACAGGGTCAAAACCCTAATCCCAACCCTGGGAACCCTGGTAATCACATAGAGGGCGAGGATAGAGCCCTTGAGAGATTTCAGAAGTTCTCCCCACCCAAATTTCTTGAAGGCCCTGATCCTGATGTGGCGGAGAAGTGGCTGGAGAAGATAATCGATATTTTTGCTGCTTTACACTATACCGAAGAGAGACAGGTGACATTTGCTATCTTTCAACTAGACGGAGTCGCCCGTTCCTGGTGGAATGTCATTCGAATGAAATGGGAAAGAGAACAAACCCCGAGGACGTGGGCGAATTTTATGAGAGAATTTAACGCCAAGTTTTTCCCTCCTCTAATCCAAGAAAAGAAGGAAGATGAATTCATTCGGCTTCGCCAGGGAACTCAGACCGTAGCCGAGTATGAGTGTCAATTCACTCGATTGTCTAAGTTTGCGCCCGAACTGATCGTAACCGAACAAAGACGGATAAGGCGTTTTATTCAGGGACTAAATGTTGAGATTCAAAAGGATTTGGCGGTAGCTCAACTTAATACCTTTAGTGATGCTGTGTAGAAAGCCCAGCGGGTTGAAAATGCGAGGCTACAAGTTAGAAATTTCCAAACCAAGAAAAGGGGCTTTCCTGGGAGCAGCTCAGAACAAGCGGATAATAGTACAATCCCTAATGTTCGAAAGGGAAACGGGGAAGTACGGCTACAGGGGTGACCGGTGGTGTTCCACAGGGGGAATCAGTCTCTGCAACTCGTGGTCCCTGTGAATATTGCGGAGGGCCAAATCATACGGAAGCAAATTGCTGGAAGAAAGAAGGGAAATGCTTGCGCTGCGGAAGCGCCGAACATCGGATTGCTAACTGCCCAACTCGCCTGCGCGAGCGGAGAGGGACTCTGCCGCCAACCAAGACCAATTCTCAGCAACCAGCCAAGATCAACCCGGGACAGACGAAAGGAGAAGGGACTGGGTCGAAGGCACCAGCTCGGGTATATTCTCTGGAGCAGCATCAGATCCCTGACTCGTCTGAGGACGTAGAAGGTACGATCCATTGGGTACCTTAGCTTTTGATAGATTCCGTTGATAAGAACAATTTCAAGGGTGAAATTCTTTTAAGGGGGAGAGAGTGTGAGAACCCGTAACTTTTCCATTTTCTAGGTTTTATTATCTTTAATGGCATGTTTTCTGCATTTTCTTGATTAGGAAAATTTCTAGATAATTTGTATGAGTAAATAGAGGTTTTAGGTGATTTTTCTAGTATCGAATAGGTTTTGAGAATGAAGAGCGTATTTCGGACGTGGGACCCGCTTGGGTGAAAAGTTCGGCAAAATTCGGTCAACTAGGTTAAGTTTTGGACACTGGGTTTAAATTATCGGGTGCTAAGAGATAATTAGAGGTTATTCAAGTGGATTGGTGTGAGAGGAACAAAGAGATAGAGATGCATTAAATAGGGTGACAAGTGTCACCATAAGATTAATTCTTAAGTTTGACTACTATTCATAACTTTACCATTTAATTAAAATTGGCCAAAAATCATCTTCATTTCTCATCCTCTTGGCCGAATTTCTTAGGGAGAAAAAGGGAGAAAAGCTTCCAATTTTTGCCTTCATTTCTTGCTCAAATCTACCAAATCAACCACTTAATCTTGCTTTTGTTCCGTAGAAAACCTTAAGTGAGTGATTGTGAGGTGATTGGTGAAGTTGTTTGGAAAGCTAAGGTGACTAGTTGCTCTCTCTCTTGTGTTGCTAAGGTGAGTTGTGAAGGAACCCCTCTCCTCCCTCTAATGAAGTTTAATTCATGATTGGTGGTGGTATAAGATGCAATTTTATGGATTATATCTTGATTTTTGGTTGAATTGGTGAAGTTTTATAATTATTGGTGATATTTTTGTTTTCATATGAATATGATTATGTGGTCATATATGATGATTGGAAATGACAGTTAAGGAAGCTAGAAGGTGGAAAAAGTGGTTAATTGCAAGCAATTTCTGTTTTGGAAAGAAAATTGAAAAGTTAGGGTTTCTTTGATTTGCATTCTGCCCGGCACTGTAGCTCATAGTTAAAGGCCGAATTGGCCTTGGGTTAAAACATGAAAGTTGTAGGGAATGATATTTTAGAATTGCCTGCAAGATTTTAGGTCAATCGGAGGAACGTAGCTTGTGAAAAGATGGAATTACCCTTGCTGCCCTGTTTCTACCCGAATTTGAGAATTGCTTCTGTACTGGGTTATTTTGGTTGGGAATGCTTCGGAATTAGTTGTTGAGGCCTTCTGATGAATTTTATCCCTGTTTCTTAGCTTTCGGATGGATTTGGAATTACTGGATTTCGACTTTGGTAGCCTGATTTATGATGTTTGTACCAGAATACGATTTGTGAATCTGTTTTTGCGGTTCTGGTGTAGTATATTGCCTTTTTGACCTGGTTACACTCGAAACTGGGCTGAGTGACCTTCTGTAACATTGTACCACTATCTCTTAGCTTCGAAACGGTGTATCTTGTACCTCCATCCGATAATCGTAGTGCCATTGGTACCAAAACCGTAAAATGATATCAAAAACTATTTTTTTTGGGTTAACACTTAACTCCATTTCCGGATTTTTCTGGTTTCCTCTAATGCTTATGTATGTTTATGGAACCCTATTTCGGTAGTATTTGGCATTGGTTTATGACTTGTAATCGAGTCTTCTTGTGCTTATTGGAATATTTTAGGGCTTGACTTTCCTTTCCGGTCATTTTTCTAGCTAAATTTTGTACTTGACTTGAAGCCAGTGAACGGCTTTTGGAAATGAGATTATTTTTGTACGAGATGTTGGGACTGATTTGAGGAAATAATGAAGCCATGACGGCTGGAAAAGTAAGCTAATTTAGGGGATATGCTGTCCAATTTTCTAGGCCGTTTGGTTCCTTTAAGTTTGAATTGCCTTTTGGTAGAAATGAAGGGCTTTTGGGTTGTTTGAGCCTAGGCCTTCATGTTACCTTTTCGTTTCCAAAAATCATGTTTTGTACCCTTGCATTAGTAATTATTTGGCGAGGCATACGACTGGTAGTCGAGCCTCACATGTGCATTCTGTATACTCGATTTTTGAAAGTGGAACCTTCAATTGTTTTATTTTGATTATTTTAGGGTTTCTTGCTGATTAAAGCTCTCTTGTGGGTAAAAACATTTGAGGTATCTGTACTGACACCGGTGAGTGTACCACTCCCCTTACTTGTTGTTGTTTAACTCGGTTTCTGTACATGCAATCTGTGATAGGAACGACTGAACTATCTGTTTATTCTGTTTGAGACAAGGGTGTACTTTATCACACTCGTTCTCTTGTCTGTTCATATGCCAATTTTGAGTGTGTATCTGAATCTGCTATTCGTATCTGGTATCTGTATCTGTATCTGTTCTGACGTCGTTTGGAAGCTTGTATCCAACGACCTTTCTGGGAGCTCTGAGCTCAACCCCTGTGGCTAGTTACTCGAGTCGGGCCGGCAAGGGCCTGGTCGATTAGATAACGAACCACGGTAGTCTGTTTTGAGATCTTTGGGTATTGAGACCCTTGATTCCGGTATACTCGAGTATTACCATTTCTGATCTGATTGGATTTCGGGCCCGGTAGGGGTATGTGAGGTGGAAGGAATCGAGGAAAGTGGAGTCTACGGTATTGGTTACTCCTTTAGCGTTGACGGAGTGTCAACTATTATTTCGATCAAGTTTCGGTGACGCAAATGGGAATTTGCCTCCTTAGAGCCACCTGTATCCTTCCTATTTGAATCATTGGTTCCTTTACTTTACATCTGGCATGTGTACCTGATTTGTTAAATGTGAAATGCCATGATTTTACTGCTATATGTCTGGCACCTCATTGAGCGCAAGCTCACCCCTTTCCGTTCCTTTTATTTTCCTTACAGGAAAATAAATACTTTTGGACTGGATTTGATAGTTGGTTGCCGAATTGAGCTAGATGGACATATCTTTTGTATAGCTCCTTGATTGAAACCCTAAATGTACTTTTGGGACCGTTTCTCTTTTGATTTGGCAAACCATACATGTATCCACTTTTGAATAACTTTTGTATGCCACTTTGGATTGTATATGCTTAATTTCAACATGTAAATATTTGTTTGATGTTTGGTTGGATTTTGACGTGTCGGTTACTATTCATGGCCGACTCCGGATTCATTTTCTTTATTTTGACATTTGACTTGTTTACGCGCGTTTGTAAGTTCCAGAACACCTTAGATCGCTCTGAACTGAACCGTTAGTCCTGGCGAGAGTTGGGCAGGCAGTCCGCCGAACCCTTTGGTTCGCCTTAGGGGAAGGTGGGGCTGTCACAGGTGGTATCAGAGCTACTTCGCGTGGTCTCTACGCGGAGTGAGCTTGGGGCCAAGTGGTGTTATCGTCCTGCTTTTGGTGAAGGTGTTTAAAATGGTTAAGTGCTCTTTGAGCATAAGTTATGAACCAGGCATGTTATAAGTGTAAAAATCTTTATCATGAAACTTGGGGAAGATAGATATGTATGTCGGGTAGGAATTTATAATATGGATGATTTACTCTTGGGACCGGCCGGCTCGAGTTGTGAATTATCTTCTTAAGGATTCTTGTGTCCAACTACTTAATCAATGAGAGCCTAGGTTAGAAAGGACTTAGGCGAACGAGAAAGGCGATTCTATGGAACTTCGTGTGGTCTGTTCGGGTGTGGTTAAGCGTGATCAACTTTGATTAAGATATAGATGGTGTTGTTGTCGTAGATAATGGATGGAGCCCTGAAGGGGGAAAAGCTCTTCGTGAGTTATTTTTGTACTCGTGACCTAGTCTGTCTATATAATACTTTCGGATGATCCCGCTACTTTCATGGATCTCTCATATTTGTATCTAATTGACTGCTACTGTGTGACTAGTTCGGTCCAGTTGTGTTTATATATGCTTTTGCTCTGTGTGTACCTCTTGTTAATTGCTTATGCTTATAATTATCTTTAATATTATCTTTGCACCTCGACCCTAGATTGACTTAGATTAATGGAGGGCACACGTAGTGGCCGGGGATGTGGGCGCGGGCGTAGGCAACCCACGCCGGACAGAGGTGCTGGGGAAACCTCATATGGACCAAATCCTGAACCTAGGATTGACCCCAATGTCCAAATAGCTGCTGCCATGCAGCAAATGACTGATTTGCTAGCTCAAGTGGTGCACCAACAGGGTCAAAACCCTAATCCCAACCCTGGGAACCCTGGTAATCACATAGAGGGCGAGGATAGAGCCCTTGAGAGATTTCAGAAGTTCTCCCCACCCAAATTTCTTGAAGGCCCTGATCCTGATGTGGCGGAGAAGTGGCTGGAGAAGATAATCGATATTTTTGCTGCTTTACACTATACCGAAGAGAGACAGGTGACATTTGCTATCTTTCAACTAGACGGAGTCGCCCGTTCCTGGTGGAATGTCATTCGAATGAAATGGGAAAGAGAACAAACCCCGAGGACGTGGGCGAATTTTATGAGAGAATTTAACGCCAAGTTTTTCCCTCCTCTAATCCAAGAAAAGAAGGAAGATGAATTCATTCGGCTTCGCTAGGGAACTCAGACCGTAGCCGAGTATGAGAGTCAATTCACTCGATTGTCTAAGTTTGCGCCCGAACTGATCGTAACCGAACAAAGACGGATAAGGCGTTTTATTCAGGGACTAAATGTTGAGATTCAAAAGGATTTGGCGGTAGCTCAACTTAATACCTTTAGTGATGCTTTGTAGAAAGCCCAGCGGGTTGAAAATGCGAGGCTACAAGTTAGAAATTTCCAAACCAAGAAAAGGGGCTTTCCTGGGAGCAGCTCAAAACAAGCGGATAATAGTACAATCCCTAATGTTCGAAAGGGAAACGGGGAAGTACGGCTACCAAGGGTGACCGGTGGTGTTCCACAGGGGGAATCAGTCTCTGCTACTCGTGGTCCCTGTGAATATTGCGGAGGGCCAAATCATACGGAAGCAAATTGCTGGAAGAAAGAAGGGAAATGCTTGCGCTGTGGAAGCGCCGAACATCGGATTACTAACTGCCCAGCTCGCCTGCGCGAGCGGAGAGGGACTCTGCCGCCAACCAAGACCAATTCTCAGCAACCAGCCAAGATCAACCCGGGACAGACGAAAGGAGAAGGGACTGGGTCGAAGGCACCAGCTCGGGTATATTCTCTGGAACAGCATCAGAACCCTGACTCGTCTGAGGACGTAGAAGGTACGATCCATTGGGTACCTTAGCTTTTGATAGATTCCGTTGATAAGAACAATTTCGAGGGCGAAATTCTTTTAAGGGGGAGAGAGTGTGAGAACCCGTAACTTTTCCATTTTCTAGGTTTTATTATCTTTAATGGCATGTTTTCTGCATTTTCTTGATTAGGAAAATTTCTAGATAATTTGTATGAGTAAATAGAGGTTTTAGGTGATTTTTCTAGTATCGAATAGGTTTTGAGAATGAAGAGCGTATTTCGGACGTGGGACCCGCTTGGGTGAAAAGTTCGGCAAAATTCGGTCAACTAGGTTAAGTTTTGGACACTGGGTTTAAATTATCGGGTGCTAAGAGATAATTAGAGGTTATTCAAGTGGATTGGTGTGAGAGGAACAAAGAGATAGAGATGCATTAAATAGGGTGACAAGTGTCACCATAAGATTAATTCTTAAGTTTGACTACTATTCATAACTTTACCATTTAATTAAAATTGGCCAAAAATCATCTTCATTTCTCATCCTCTTGGCCGAATTTCTTAGGGAGAAAAAGGGAGAAAAGCTTCCAATTTTTGCCTTCATTTCTTGCTCAAATCTACCAAATCAACCACTTAATCTTGCTTTTGTTCCGTAGAAAACCTTAAGTGAGTGATTGTGAGGTGATTGGTGAAGTTGTTTGGAAAGCTAAGGTGACTAGTTGCTCTCTCTCTTGTGTTGCTAAGGTGAGTTGTGAAGGAACCCCTCTCCTCCCTCTAATGAAGTTTAATTCATGATTGGTGGTGGTATAAGATGCAATTTTATGGATTATATCTTGATTTTTGGTTGAATTGGTGAAGTTTTATAATTATTGGTGATATTTTTGTTTTCATATGAATATGATTATGTGGTCATATATGATGATTGGAAATGACAGTTAAGGAAGCTAGAAGGTGGAAAAAGTGGTTAATTGCAAGCAATTTCTGTTTTGGAAAGAAAATTGAAAAGTTAGGGTTTCTTTGATTTGCATTCTGCCCGGCACTGTAGCTCATAGTTAAAGGCCGAATTGGCCTTGGGTTAAAACATGAAAGTTGTAGGGAATGATATTTTAGAATTGCCTGCAAGATTTTAGGTCAATCGGAGGAACGTAGCTTGTGAAAAGATGGAATTACCCTTGCTGCCCTGTTTCTACCCGAATTTGAGAATTGCTTCTGTACTGGGTTATTTTGGTTGGGAATGCTTCGGAATTAGTTGTTGAGGCCTTCTGATGAATTTTATCCCTGTTTCTTAGCTTTCGGATGGATTTGGAATTACTGGATTTGGACTTTGGTAGCCAGATTTATGATGTTTGTACCAGAATACGATTTGTGAATCTGTTTTTGCGGTTCTGGTGTAGTATATTGCCTTTTTGACCTGGTTACACTCGAAACTGGGCTGAGTGACCTTCTGTAACATTGTACCACTATCTCTTAGCTTCGAAACGGTGTATCTTGTACCTCCATCCGATAATCGTAGTGCCATTGGTACCAAAACCGTAAAATGATATCAAAAACTATTTTTTTTGGGTTAACACTTAACTCCATTTCCGGATTTTTCTGGTTTCCTCTAATGCTTATGTATGTTTATGGAACCCTATTTCGGTAGTATTTGGCATTGGTTTATGACTTGTAATCGAGTCTTCTTGTGCTTATTGGAATATTTTAGGGCTTGACTTTCCTTTCCGGTCATTTTTCTAGCTAAATTTTGTACTTGACTTGAAGCCAGTGAACGGCTTTTGGAAATGAGATTATTTTTGTACGAGATGTTGGGACTGATTTGAGGAAATAATGAAGCCATGACGGCTGGAAAAGTAAGCTAATTTAGGGGATATGCTGTCCAATTTTCTAGGCCGTTTGGTTCCTTTAAGTTTGAATTGCCTTTTGGTAGAAATGAAGGGCTTTTGGGTTGTTTGAGCCTAGGCCTTCATGTTACCTTTTCGTTTCCAAAAATCATGTTTTGTACCCTTGCATTAGTAATTATTTGGCGAGGCATACGACTGGTAGTCGAGCCTCACATGTGCATTCTGTATACTCGATTTTTGAAAGTGGAACCTTCAATTGTTTTATTTTGATTATTTTAGGGTTTCTTGCTGATTAAAGCTCTCTTGTGGGTAAAAACATTTGAGGTATCTGTACTGACACCGGTGAGTGTACCACTCCCCTTACTTGTTGTTGTTTAACTCGGTTTCTGTACATGCAATCTGTGATACGAACGACTGAACTATCTGTTTATTCTGTTTGAGACAAGGGTGTACTTTATCACACTCGTTCTCTTGTCTGTTCATATGCCAATTTTGAGTGTGTATCTGAATCTGCTATTCGTATCTGGTATCTGTATCTGTATCTGTTCTGACGTCGTTTGGAAGCTTGTATCCAACGACCTTTCTGGGAGCTCTGAGCTCAACCCCTGTGGCTAGTTACTCGAGTCGGGCCGGCAAAGGCCTGGTCGATTAGATAACGAACCACGGTAGTCTATTTTGAGATCTTTGGGTATTGAGACCCTTGATTCCGGTATACTCGAGTATTACCATTTCTGATCTGATTGGATTTCGGGCCCGGTAGGGGTATGTGAGGTGGAAGGAATCGGGGAAAGTGGAGTCTACGGTATTGGTTACTCCTTTAGCGTTGACGGAGTGTCAACTATTATTTCGATCAAGTTTCGGTGACGCAAATGGGAATTTGGCTCCTTAGAGCCACCTGTATCCTTCCTATTTGAATCATTGGTTCCTTTACTTTACATCTGGCATGTGTACCTGATTTGTTAAATGTGAAATGCCATGATTTTACTGCTATATGTCTGGCACCTCATTGAGCGCAAGCTCACCCCTTTCCGTTCCTTTTATTTTCCTTACAGGAAAATAAATACTTTTGGACTGGATTTGATAGTTGGTTGCCGAATTGAGCTAGATGGACATATCTTTTGTATAGCTCCTTGATTGAAACCCTAAATGTACTTTTGGGACCGTTTCTCTTTTGATTTGGCAAACCATACATGTATCCACTTTTGAATAACTTTTGTATGCCACTTTGGATTGTATATGCTTAATTTCAACATGTAAATATTTGTTTGATGTTTGGTTGGATTTTGACGTGTCGGTTACTATTCATGGCCGACTCCGGATTCATTTTCTTTATTTTGACATTTGACTTGTTTACGCGCGTTTGTAAGTTCCAGAACACCTTAGATCGCTCTGAACTGAACCGTTAGTCCTGGCCAGAGTTGGGCAGGCAGTCCGCCGAACCCTTTGGTTCGCCTTAGGGGAAGGTGGGGCTGTCACAGGTGGTATCAGAGCTACTTCGCGTGGTCTCTACGCGGAGTGAGCTTGGGGCCAAGTGGTGTTATCGTCCTGCTTTTGGTGAAGGTGTCTAAAATGGTTAAGTGCTCTTTGAGCATAAGTTATGAACCAGGCATGTTATAAGTGTAAAAATCTTTATCATGAAACTTGGGGAAGATAGATATGTATGTCGGGTAGGAATCTATAATATGGATGATTTACTCTTGGGACCGGCCGGCTCGAGTTGTGAATTATCTTCTTTAGGATTCTTGTGCCCAACTACTTAATCAATGAGAGCCTAGGTTAGAAAGGACTTAGGCGAACGAGAAAGGCGATTCTATGGAACTTCGTGTGGTCTGTTCGGGTGTGGTTAAGCGTGATCAACTTTGATTAAGATATAGATGGTGTTGTTGTCGTAGATAATGGACGGAGCCCTGAAGGGGGAAAAGCTCTTCGTGAGTTATTTTTGTACTCGTGACCTAGTCTGTCTATATAATACTTTCGGATGATCCCGCTACTTTCATGGATCTCTCATATTTGTATCTAATTGACTGCTACTGTGTGACTAGTTCGGTCCAGTTGTGTTTATATATGCTTTTGCTCTGTGTGTACCTCTTGTTAATTGCTTATGCTTATAATTATCTTTAATATTATCTTTGCACCTCGACCCTAGATTGACTTAGATTAATGGAGGGCACACGTAGTGGCCGGGGATGTGGGCGCGGGCGTAGGCAACCCACGCCGGACAGAGGTGCTGGGGAAACCTCATATGGACCAAATCCTGAACCTAGGATTGACCCCAATGTCCAAATAGCTGCTGCCATGCAGCAAATGACTGATTTGCTAGCTCAAGTGGTGCACCAACAGGGTCAAAACCCTAATCCCAACCCTGGGAACCCTGGTAATCACATAGAGGGCGAGGATAGAGCCCTTGAGAGATTTCAGAAGTTCTCCCCACCCAAATTTCTTGAAGGCCCTGATCCTGATGTGGCGGAGAAGTGGCTGGAGAAGATAATCGATATTTTTGCTGCTTTACACTATACCGAAGAGAGACAGGTGACATTTGCTATCTTTCAACTAGACGGAGTCGCCCGTTCCTGGTGGAATGTCATTCGAATGAAATGGGAAAGAGAACAAACCCCGAGGACGTGGGCGAATTTTATGAGAGAATTTAACGCCAAGTTTTTCCCTCCTCTAATCCAAGAAAAGAAGGAAGATGAATTCATTCGGCTTCGCTAGGGAACTCAGACCGTAGCCGAGTATGAGAGTCAATTCACTCGATTGTCTAAGTTTGCGCCCGAACTGATCGTAACCGAACAAAGACGGATAAGGCGTTTTATTCAGGGACTAAATGTTGAGATTCAAAAGGATTTGGCGGTAGCTCAACTTAATACCTTTAGTGATGCTGTGTAGAAAGCCCAGCGGGTTGAAAATGCGAGGCTACAAGTTAGAAATTTCCAAACCAAGAAAAGGGGCTTTCCTGGGAGCAGCTCAAAACAAGCGGATAATAGTACAATCCCTAATGTTCGAAAGGGAAACGGGGAAGTACGGCTACCAAGGGTGACCGGTGGTGTTCCACAGGGGGAATCAGTCTCTGCTACTCGTGGTCCCTGTGAATATTGCGGAGGGCCAAATCATACGGAAGCAAATTGCTGGAAGAAAGAAGGGAAATGCTTGCGCTGTGGAAGCGCCGAACATCGGATTACTAACTGCCCAGCTCGCCTGCGCGAGCGGAGAGGGACTCTGCCGCCAACCAAGACCAATTCTCAGCAACCAGCCAAGATCAACCCGGGACAGACGAAAGGAGAAGGGACTGGGTCGAAGGCACCAGCTCGGGTATATTCTCTGGAACAGCATCAGAACCCTGACTCGTCTGAGGACGTAGAAGGTACGATCCATTGGGTACCTTAGCTTTTGATAGATTCCGTTGATAAGAACAATTTCGAGGGCGAAATTCTTTTAAGGGGGAGAGAGTGTGAGAACCCGTAACTTTTCCATTTTCTAGGTTTTATTATCTTTAATGGCATGTTTTCTGCATTTTCTTGATTAGGAAAATTTCTAGATAATTTGTATGAGTAAATAGAGGTTTTAGGTGATTTTTCTAGTATCGAATAGGTTTTGAGAATGAAGAGCGTATTTCGGACGTGGGACCCGCTTGGGTGAAAAGTTCGGCAAAATTCGGTCAACTAGGTTAAGTTTTGGACACTGGGTTTAAATTATCGGGTGCTAAGAGATAATTAGAGGTTATTCAAGTGGATTGGTGTGAGAGGAACAAAGAGATAGAGATGCATTAAATAGGGTGACAAGTGTCACCATAAGATTAATTCTTAAGTTTGACTACTATTCATAACTTTACCATTTAATTAAAATTGGCCAAAAATCATCTTCATTTCTCATCCTCTTGGCCGAATTTCTTAGGGAGAAAAAGGGAGAAAAGCTTCTAATTTTTGCCTTCATTTCTTGCTCAAATCTACCAAATCAACCACTTAATCTTGCTTTTGTTCCGTAGAAAACCTTAAGTGAGTGATTGTGAGGTGATTGGTGAAGTTGTTTGGAAAGCTAAGGTGACTAGTTGCTCTCTCTCTTGTGTTGCTAAGGTGAGTTGTGAAGGAACCCCTCTCCTCCCTCTAATGAAGTTTAATTCATGATTGGTGGTGGTATAAGATGCAATTTTATGGATTATATCTTGATTTTTGGTTGAATTGGTGAAGTTTTATAATTATTGGTGATATTTTTGTTTTCATATGAATATGATTATGTGGTCATATATGATGATTGGAAATGACAGTTAAGGAAGCTAGAAGGTGGAAAAAGTGGTTAATTGCAAGCTATTTCTGTTTTGGAAAGAAAATTGAAAAGTTAGGGTTTCTTTGATTTGCATTCTGCCCGGCACTGTAGCTCATAGTTAAAGGCCGAATTGGCCTTGGGTTAAAACATGAAAGTTGTAGGGAATGATATTTTAGAATTGCCTACAAGATTTCAGGTCAATCGGAGGAACGTAGCTTGTGAAAAGATGGAATTACCCTTGCTGCCCTGTTTCTACCCGAATTTGAGAATTGCTTCTGTACTGGGTTATTTTGGTTGGGAATGCTTCGGAATTAGTTGTTGAGGCCTTCTGATGAATTGTATCCCTGTTTCTTAGCTTTCGGATGGATTTGGAATTACTGGATTTCGACTTTGGTAGCCTGATTTATGATGTTTGTACCAGAATACGATTTGTGAATCTGTTTTTGCGGTTCTGGTGTAGTATATTGCCTTTTTGACCTGGTTACACTCGAAACTGGGCTGAGTGACCTTCTGTAACATTGTACCACTATCTCTTAGCTTCGAAACGGTGTATCTTGCACCTCCATCCGATAATCTTAGTGCCATTGGTACCAAAACCGCAAAATGATATCAAAAACTATTTTTTTTGGGTTAACACTTAACTCCATTTCCGGATTTTTCTGGTTTCCTCTAATGCTTATGTATGTTTATGGAACCCTATTTCGGTAGTATTTGGCATTAGTTTATGACTTGTAATCGAGTCTTCTTGTGCTTATTAGAATATTTTAGGGCTTGACTTTCCTTTCCGGTCATTTTTCTAGCTAAATTTTGTACTTGACTTGAAGCCAGTGAACGGCTTTTGGAAATGAGATTATTTTTGTACGAGATGTTGGGACTGATTTGAGGAAATAATGAAGCCATGACGGCTGGAAAAGTAAGCTAATTTAGTGGATATGCTGTCCAATTTTCTAGGCCGTTTGGTTCCTTTAAGTTTGAATTGCCTTTTGGTAGAAATGAAGGGCTTTTGGGTTGTTTGAGCCTAGGCCTTCATGTTACCTTTTCGTTTCCAAAAATCATGTTTTGTACCCTTGCATTAGTAATTATTTGGCGAGGCATACGACTGGTAGTCGAGCCTCACATGTGCATTCTGTATACTCGATTTTTGAAAGTGGAACCTTCAATTGTTTTATTTTGATTATTTTAGGGTTTCTTGCTGATTAAAGCTCTCTTGTGGGTAAAAACATTTGAGGTATCTGTACTGACACCGGTGAGTGTACCACTCCCCTTACTTGTTGTTGTTTAACTCGGTTTCTGTACATGCAATCTGTGATAGGAACGACTGAACTATCTGTTTATTCTGTTTGAGACAAGGGTGTACTTTATCACACTCGTTCTCTTGTCTGTTCATATGCCAATTTTGAGTGTGTATCTGAATCTGCTATTCGTATCTGGTATCTGTATCTGTATCTGTTCTGACGTCGTTTGGAAGCTTGTATCCAACGACCTTTCTGGGAGCTCTGAGCTCAACCCCTGTGGCTAGTTACTCGAGTCGGGCCGGCAAGGGCCTGGTCGATTAGATAACGAACCACGGTAGTCTGTTTTGAGATCTTTGGGTATTGAGACCCTTGATTCCGGTATACTCGAGTATTACCATTTCTGATCTGATTGGATTTCGGGCCCGGTAGGGGTATGTGAGGTGGAAGGAATCGAGGAAAGTGGAGTCTACGGTATTGGTTACTCCTTTAGCGTTGACGGAGTGTCAACTATTATTTCGATCAAGTTTCGGTGACGCAAATGGGAATTTGCCTCCTTAGAGCCACCTGTATCCTTCCTATTTGAATCATTGGTTCCTTTACTTTACATCTGGCATGTGTACCTGATTTGTTAAATGTGAAATGCCATGATTTTACTGCTATATGTCTGGCACCTCATTGAGCGCAAGCTCACCCCTTTCCGTTCCTTTTATTTTCCTTACAGGAAAATAAATACTTTTGGACTGGATTTGATAGTTGGTTGCCGAATTGAGCTAGATGGACATATCTTTTGTATAGCTCCTTGATTGAAACCCTAAATGTACTTTTGGGACCGTTTCTCTTTTGATTTGGCAAACCATACATGTATCCACTTTTGAATAACTTTTGTATGCCACTTTGGATTGTATATGCTTAATTTCAACATGTAAATATTTGTTTGATGTTTGGTTGGATTTTGACGTGTCGGTTACTATTCATGGCCGACTCCGGATTCATTTTCTTTATTTTGACATTTGACTTGTTTACGCGCGTTTGTAAGTTCCAGAACACCTTAGATCGCTCTGAACTGAACCGTTAGTCCTGGCCAGAGTTGGGCAGGCAGTCCGCCGAACCCTTTGGTTCGCCTTAGGGGAAGGTGGGGCTGTCACAGGTGGTATCAGAGCTACTTCGCGTGGTCTCTACGCGGAGTGAGCTTGGGGCCAAGTGGTGTTATCGTCCTGCTTTTGGTGAAGGTGTCTAAAATGGTTAAGTGCTCTTTGAGCATAAGTTATGAACCAGGCATGTTATAAGTGTAAAAATCTTTATCATGAAACTTGGGGAAGATAGATATGTATGTCGGGTAGGAATCTATAATATGGATGATTTACTCTTGGGACCGGCCGGCTCGAGTTGTGAATTATCTTCTTTAGGATTCTTGTGCCCAACTACTTAATCAATGAGAGCCTAGGTTAGAAAGGACTTAGGCGAACGAGAAAGGCGATTCTATGGAACTTCGTGTGGTCTGTTCGGGTGTGGTTAAGCGTGATCAACTTTGATTAAGATATAGATGGTGTTGTTGTCGTAGATAATGGACGGAGCCCTGAAGGGGGAAAAGCTCTTCGTGAGTTATTTTTGTACTCGTGACCTAGTCTGTCTATATAATACTTTCGGATGATCCCCCTACTTTCATGGATCTCTCATATTTGTATCTAATTGACTGCTACTGTGTGACTAGTTCGGTCCAGTTGTGTTTATATATGCTTTTGCTCTGTGTGTACCTCTTGTTAATTGCTTATGCTTATAATTATCTTTAATATTATCTTTGCACCTCGACCCTAGATTGACTTAGATTAATGGAGGGCACACGTAGTGGCCGGGGATGTGGGCGCGGGCGTAGGCAACCCACGCCGGACAGAGGTGCTGGGGAAACCTCATATGGACCAAATCCTGAACCTAGGATTGACCCCAATGTCCAAATAGCTGCTGCCATGCAGCAAATGACTGATTTGCTAGCTCAAGTGGTGCACCAACAGGGTCAAAACCCTAATCCCAACCCTGGGAACCCTGGTAATCACATAGAGGGCGAGGATAGAGCCCTTGAGAGATTTCAGAAGTTCTCCCCACCCAAATTTCTTGAAGGCCCTGATCCTGATGTGGCGGAGAAGTGGCTGGAGAAGATAATCGATATTTTTGCTGCTTTACACTATACCGAAGAGAGACAGGTGACATTTGCTATCTTTCAACTAGACGGAGTCGCCCGTTCCTGGTGGAATGTCATTCGAATGAAATGGGAAAGAGAACAAACCCCGAGGACGTGGGCGAATTTTATGAGAGAATTTAACGCCAAGTTTTTCCCTCCTCTAATCCAAGAAAAGAAGGAAGATGAATTCATTCGGCTTCGCTAGGGAACTCAGACCGTAGCCGAGTATGAGAGTCAATTCACTCGATTGTCTAAGTTTGCGCCCGAACTGATCGTAACCGAACAAAGACGGATAAGGCGTTTTATTCAGGGACTAAATGTTGAGATTCAAAAGGATTTGGCGGTAGCTCAACTTAATACCTTTAGTGATGCTTTGTAGAAAGCCCAGCGGGTTGAAAATGCGAGGCTACAAGTTAGAAATTTCCAAACCAAGAAAAGGGGCTTTCCTGGGAGCAGCTCAAAACAAGCGGATAATAGTACAATCCCTAATGTTCGAAAGGGAAACGGGGAAGTACGGCTACCAAGGGTGACCGGTGGTGTTCCACAGGGGGAATCAGTCTCTGCTACTCGTGGTCCCTGTGAATATTGCGGAGGGCCAAATCATACGGAAGCAAATTGCTGGAAGAAAGAAGGGAAATGCTTGCGCTGTGGAAGCGCCGAACATCGGATTACTAACTGCCCAGCTCGCCTGCGCGAGCGGAGAGGGACTCTGCCGCCAACCAAGACCAATTCTCAGCAACCAGCCAAGATCAACCCGGGACAGACGAAAGGAGAAGGGACTGGGTCGAAGGCACCAGCTCGGGTATATTCTCTGGAACAGCATCAGAACCCTGACTCGTCTGAGGACGTAGAAGGTACGATCCATTGGGTACCTTAGCTTTTGATAGATTCCGTTGATAAGAACAATTTCGAGGGCGAAATTCTTTTAAGGGGGAGAGAGTGTGAGAACCCGTAACTTTTCCATTTTCTAGGTTTTATTATCTTTAATGGCATGTTTTCTGCATTTTCTTGATTAGGAAAATTTCTAGATAATTTGTATGAGTAAATAGAGGTTTTAGGTGATTTTTCTAGTATCGAATAGGTTTTGAGAATGAAGAGCGTATTTCGGACGTGGGACCCGCTTGGGTGAAAAGTTCGGCAAAATTCGGTCAACTAGGTTAAGTTTTGGACACTGGGTTTAAATTATCGGGTGCTAAGAGATAATTAGAGGTTATTCAAGTGGATTGGTGTGAGAGGAACAAAGAGATAGAGATGCATTAAATAGGGTGACAAGTGTCACCATAAGATTAATTCTTAAGTTTGACTACTATTCATAACTTTACCATTTAATTAAAATTGGCCAAAAATCATCTTCATTTCTCATCCTCTTGGCCGAATTTCTTAGGGAGAAAAAGGGAGAAAAGCTTCCAATTTTTGCCTTCATTTCTTGCTCAAATCTACCAAATCAACCACTTAATCTTGCTTTTGTTCCGTAGAAAACCTTGAGTGAGTGATTGTGAGGTGATTGGTGAAGTTGTTTGGAAAGCTAAGGTGACTAGTTGCTCTCTCTCTTGTGTTGCTAAGGTGAGTTGTGAAGGAACCCCTCTCCTCCCTCTAATGAAGTTTAATTCATGATTGGTGGTGGTATAAGATGCAATTTTATGGATTATATCTTGATTTTTGGTTGAATTGGTGAAGTTTTATAATTATTGGTGATATTTTTGTTTTCGTATGAATATGATTATGTGGTCATGTATGATGATTGGAAATGATAGTTAAGGAAGCTAGAAGGTGGAAAAAGTGGTTAATTGCAAGCAATTTCTGTTTTGGAAAGAAAATTGAAAAGTTAGGGTTTCTTTGATTTGCATTCTGCCCGGCACTGTAGCTCATAGTTAAAGGCCGAATTGGCCTTGGGTTAAAACATAAAAGTTGTAAGTAATGATATTTTAGAGATGATTGCAAGATTTCAGGTCAATCGGAGGAACGTAGCTTGTGAAAAGATGGAATTACCCTTGCTGCCCTGTTTCTACCTGAATTTGAGAATTGCTTCTGTACTGGGTTATTTTGGTTGGGAATACTTCGGAACTAGTTGTTGAGGCCTTCTGATGAATTGTATCCCTGTTTCTTAGCTTTCGGATGGCTTTGGAATTACTGGATTTGGACTTTGGTAGCCTGATTTATGTTGTACCAGAATATAATTTGTGAATCTGTTTTTGCGGTTCTGGTGTAGTATATTGCCTTTTTGACCTGGTTACACTTGAAACTGGGCTGAGTGACCTTCTGTAACATTGTAGTACTATCTCTTAGCTTCGAAATGGTGTATATTGTACCTCCATTCGATAATCATAGTGCCATTGGTACCAAAACCGCAAAATGATGTCAAAAACTATTTTTTTTGGGTTAACACTTAACTCCATTTCCGGATTTTTCTAGTTTCCTCTAATGCTTATGTATGTTTATGGAACCCTATTTTGGTAGTTTTTGGTATTGGTTTATGACTTGTAATCGAGTCTTCTTGTGCTTATTGGAATATTTTAGGGCTTGACTTTCCTTTCCGGTCATTTTCCTAGCTAAATTTTGTACTTGACTTGAAGCCAGTGAACGGCTTTTGGAAATGAGATTATTTTTGTACGAGATGTTGGGACTGATTTGAGGAAATAATGAAGCCATGACCGCTGGAAAAGTAAGCTAATTTAGGGGATATGCTGTCCAATTTTCTAGGCCGTTTGGTTCCTTTAAGTTTGAATTGCCTTTTGGTAGAAATGAAGGGCTTTTGGGTTGTTTGAGCCTAGGTCTTCATGTTACCTTTTCGTTTCCAAAAATCATGTTTTGCACCCTTGCATTAGTAATTATTTGGCGAGGCATACGACTGGTAGTCGAGCCTCACATGTGCATTCTGTATACTCAATTTTTGAAAGTGGAACCTTCAATTGTTTTACTTTGATTATTTTAGGGTTTCTTGCTGATTAAAGCTCTCTTGTGGGCAAAAACTTCTGAGGTATCTGTACTGACACCGGTGAGTGTACCACTCCCCTTACTTGTTGTTGTTTAACTCGGTTTCTGTACATGCAATCTGTGATAGGAACGACTGAACTATCTGTTTATTCTGTTTGAGACGAGGGTGTACTTTATCACACTCGTTCTCTTGTCTGTTCATATGCCAATTTTGAGTGTGTATCTGAATCTGC
>NW_020861520.1:0-33346 GCF_003713205.1 Coffea eugenioides
ATGGTCATTGTGTGTTTAATTATTAAGTGTTACTGATAATTACTCCTATGAACTTTTCCACCGTTTTAAGGCGAGTGTGTACTTTATCTCACTCGACCTATTAAAATGACAGATTTTTACCGTTAACCGTGATTATTTACCGTTTACCGATTTACTTGATTACCTGTTTACTTGATTACTTGACTACTTGATTATTTGATTACCATAAATTCCATGTTCATATGAAACTACGGCATATTTCTTACGTGTTTAAGTGTTAAATATTGCCTATAATTGCTCTTATGAAATTGCCACCGTTTTAAGGCAAATGTGTACTTTATTTTAGGGGTGTGCAAAATTAAAAAATTTTGATTTACCGACCGAATTCGAATTGAATTCGGAATTTTCGAAATCGGTAAATCGGAAATCGGAATCGAATTCGGGTTTTCCGAATTCATATATTTCGAATTTGGTTCGAATTCGGTAATGGAGTTTTTCAAATCGGAATTTCCGATTTCGAATTCACAATTCGAAATCAGAATTCGAATTCCGATTTCGATTTCAAATTCGTTTTAATATATAAATATAATTTTTTATACATGTAATATAAAATTTATACTATATAAAATTATATAAAATTTATAAAATAAAATATTATAAAATATAATATTATAAATTTTATACTATATAATAAATTTTATATTATATACTCCCTCCGTCCCGAAAAGTTTGTCACTTTTCGGGACTCCAACTTATTATCAACAGTGCTCAATTTTTGAAAAATTCATCCGTGTTTTCCATGTTACCCTTCGTTTAAACACAAAAGCTGCAGAATGGATGGTCAAAATGTGATAGTGGGGTCCATATGTTTATTGATTGGCATGTGGCTTATTCTAATTTGAAGTAGAGTGTGAAGCCACGGACAGCAATCATTTCACGTTGGTTGGTGCGTGCAAAACCATCAACTAAACTGGAAAAGTTGCAAGTCTTGACGGAAGACTTTTTGGCCATAATAACACCTGCTTTTTAGTCAGGTGAGACATGGGTAAGTATGGAAATTATTGATAAAGTTTACAACCATTTTTGGTAAGTGACAAATATTTTGGGACAAACCCAAATAGAAAGCATGACACTTTCAATGGGACGGAGGGAGTAATAATATATAAATTTTTCCGAATTCGGTGAAATCGGAATTTACCGAATTCCGAATTGAATTCGGTACGAATTCGAATTCGGAATTGGTGAATTCGAAATCGAATTCGGAATTGGTGAATTCGAAATCGAATTCGGTCGAATTATCAGATACCAAAATTTCGAAAAATTTCGAATTCAAACTTCCGAATTACCGATTTCGAATTCGATGCACACCCCTACTTTATCTTACTCGACCTACTAAAATGACAGATTTTACCGTTAATCGAAAACTATTACCGTTTATCGTTTACCATTTACCGTTTACCGATTTACTTGATTACTTGTGCATGTTGTAAGTTCTAAGTTGAACTGGGCCGTGCCCTTGGTTACTAACCTGTTCGAGTCAGGACTGAGTTCGGCCGGGTAGGTTGGAATCCTGAGTCACCGTTTTGTTATACTCGAGTATTACCACTGGAGGGATAAGGTGATGGTCAGACAAATCGAGGGGATCTAAAGTTATAAGGTGAAGTTGACCGAAATGGTTCCACTGGAACATCGTATCCTTCAATATGTGTTTATTTTTGTATAATGATAATTGTTTCATGTTAATGTGCCAATGTGCAACCTTGAACCATACATGTGTTATGCTCAAATTACTTGATTTATTAGAACTGCTAGAGTGTTTTGGAACCTCACTGGGCTATGTAGCTCATTCCACGTTTTTATTTTCCTTAACAGGGTTCAAGACCGAGAGTGCCCGTGAATAGCATTAAGTTGTATTATAGCAGATGGCTGTAGTACATATTCTTTTGGGTTGTATTAAATTTGAAAGCTAACTAATTGTAAGTATGAAGTGTTTTGGAGTACTTTAAATATATTTATTGAAGTTATTTGAAATATTCCTAGTTTTGAATTATGAATTGTAGGAGTCTCGGCGAGAGCTGGGCAGGCGTCCCGCCAATACCCTTGAGTTCGCTTTTGGAAAAAGTGGGGGCGTCACAGTTACTAAATAGTAAAAGTAAGGGAGGTATATGTAATTTTTAAAACATGAGGGAAGCTTTTTGTAATTGTGAAAAACCTCAGGGGAGGTTTGTGAAATCATCCCATAAATTATTATAGAAGTGGAGCAAGTTTAACTACTGTTGTAAAAGTAAAATAAGCAAGTTTTTATTTCAAGTTTCTTTTTTCTTTTAAATAAAAATTAAAAAATTGATTGAAAACATATATGTGATAATTTTGAATACAAATTGATCAATAAATTATTAACACATGCCCAAATGTAAGTGGTTGGGCATATGTGTAGTCAATATTGTATTTATTATTTTGAATTATTTTTAAATAGGCTAGGTATTGGGTACCCAAACAAAAAATCCAACCTGCCCAATAAATAAGTTGGGTTGTTCTTACTCAACCCAACAAAACCCATAACCTAACTGATCCAACCCATCTTTTAAAATTAATGGGCACGTTGGGTGAGTTATTGGGATTTGGGTTTCTTTTCCAACTCTACTGAGGAGGCATTAAACTAAACTTTTGAATGCTAAAGTCTTAATTTGTTGAATTTATAAAGTCAAATTTGTTTGATAATGAACAAAACATGAGCACTGAATTGAAATATTTTACTTCACATATATATAAATATATAATGCTGATACTAATATTAGGTCTTATTTTGCCAGTATATTAGTATACTTCTTAATATTAGTAAACTGTACACTAATATGAAAAACATGATTATGTGTGTGTGAGAGAGAGTATGTAATTACGTCTGGAAATATGTGTTTTAAAACATGTTTTGTTTTTATATGTGTAGCATAGAGAGATTATATTCGCAATGTGTGGGAGAAAAGAAAATATGAGAGAGAGAGAATGTGTGTGTGTATTTTTATATATGTGAAATTGTGTGGATGTGTAAAATAATATGTTAAGAAAGAGAAGAACATATCAATTTTAATTTTACAGTAGTATGAATCTAAGTACTACTAGTCATAGTTATAACTAAATTATACTTGCATTTCACACAGCCATTGGATGTGTGATCCAAGAAATAAACGTTAGTATATTGCATCAACATTTTCGAAACTAATTCATGCGAAATAAATGGCTCTGTTTCATGTATATGTAAGTACCACCAAGATGTATAATTTGAGAAATTTCTCATGGGTCTACGTCGGGAATAGTTTCTCATAGGTAGATAATTAAGTCATGTACACATGCAATTTCTCACTCTGAGCGGAGAAGAAAGCGTTATTGCTCTCTAAAAATTGAAGCAGACAAAAAGCATCGTTGTCTTGTTAATAAGAATGAGTAGCCATGTAATAATATTATAAATTAATTTTTTATGCACTGACAGTGTGATGTATGATACATAATCTAAATTTAAATTTTAAATTTTGCATATGTGTCGTACATCCAATTGCGATATTATACATACTGTCAATATATATAAAATTAACTCTAATATTATTTTTTTTTAAAAGGAAACTATATCCTCTTATAGGAAGAAAAGAAATCCGAAATCGAAGGGTGAAAAACAAAAGTTTATCCAAAAGGAAAACCTAGCTAAGCCTAAAACAAGAAAAAAGAAACAAGAACGAACGGGAGCATTACTCTGATGAAATATGAAGAAAACAGGGAAATGGAATTGCTTTGTGATGAAATAGTATTTCACTTTTGTTACACTATCTGAATAATACGTATTTCATGCAATAATAAATAACAATCTAAGTTTTAAAATCTTTCTTTTCGAAGAGAATTAAAGTGTATTATTTCTCAAAAAAAAAAAGGTTGTGTAAATAGATTGCATTGAGTAAAAGTGAAATTTCGTGCGTCTACCGTGCCATGGTCAGAATAGACGTAAAAAAATTTTTTTGGTTCCAAACAACAAAAGTAGAGGAAGAAAAATGGAATTCCTCTTTTAGATTATTACAAAAGCAGGCGATTTTTGGTGCTTCATATCATTTCATGTTAAGAAAAGTTTATATTCATTATGCAAATTTGTTTTGTAAATAAATTTTATATTGAGCATCTATAGAATTTTGGCTTGTCAAATATTAATCAATTACATTATTATATGGATTGTATGATCTGATGTAGCCACTTCAATCTATTATGGACAACAACCGACTTTCTAAGAGCAAGCCAAGCGGGTTGTTCGGTATGCCAAGTGACGTCCTCTTGCAGATCTTTGCCTTTCTTAGTGTACTGGATAGAATGCTGAATGCCTTGGAGGTTTGTAGCTCCTGGCCGACAGCATGCTCATTTCTGAATTCAAAAAATTGGTGGTGATGGATCCAAATTGATAATAAATCATAAATCCACAGGAACAATCACAACAATTTAACATATGAGGTAAAGGAAAATCTTCATTAACAATCAAGCGAGGCTGCGGCTCTTTTTTAGTTACAAAAAGCAAGACGACAAGACCCTACACTTTTTTTGCGAAACTAGAAGCGACTTCTACATCTTACAATAACAAGACACAAGACTTTTAATTCTACTATTACTAACATTATGGAATTTGATACCATGTGACCAACGTTAGACTTGCCAGCAAAACTATCCAATAAACAAATGACATGTGACTAACAAATAAAACTAACCAATCAATCATATCTTGGTTTATATTTGGGCAAATTACATTTTACTCCCTTTATGGTTTAGTGTTTTTTTACATAACCCTCCTATGGTTTCAAAAACTATACATAACCCCCTCATGATTTGGATTAAAGTGTCAAATTGACGGAAATAGTCATTCATGACGAAATTTCTAAAAATGTCGAAATTACCCTTATAAATACATGACACACTAACCCCGTATGATTTTTATGTTTTACCATATAACATCTTTATGGTTTAATACTTTACCATATAACCCCCTTATGATTTTCAAAATATACACATAACCCCACTTGGTTAATAAATAATTTTTAACTTTACATAAGGGTATTTTTGACATTTTAGGTGATTCCGTTACGAATGATCATTTCCGTCACTTTAACATTTTAATCCAAATCATGAGGGGTTTATGTATAGTTTTTGAAACCATAGGAGGGTTATGTAAAGAACACTAATCCACAGAGGATAAAGTAAATTTGCTTTGTAATTCTAATAGGTGGACCCCAACAATTGGTGGGAGGGCTCAAATTGGAGCTCATTTTTTTTGGATGACATACATTTAGGCCACGATAAATTGACCAAATTGGTTTTTGATAACGAATTTGAGGTCAAGGATAGACGCATGATTTATGCAGCCTAAAGTTACCCAAGGATATAACCTTGCCTGTACGTGCATTTAAATATTCTTAAGCTAGACAAAGATGAATCCAACAGTGCACTTTCACATTTGATCAAAACTACATATGCTTATATGGGAATGGGATGACAGACCAAGGCATAGATAACAACTGCCTTCAGATCTTGGACAAAGCTTGAATGTATGTAGATCTCCTTCTTCTCTTACCTCCTTTGGATCAACATATTCAAGATTGTTGGTTAAAGACATCACGTCTTGTTTGAACTTGAAATTTGTACAAGTTATTTTGATAAACCAACTTTTATGTCGTACAAAGATACATACCATGATTAAAGAAATTAAGTCAAGCACATAATTAATTAGTAGACATATTAGAAATTCTCGATGAACTCTACATTTGCATGCATAAGCTAGAACGGCTAGTGCCTGTTAGACGGTAACGCATGAAGATTGCTGGAAAAGGCTTTCAGGCTTCCAGTTTATCATGTTTGCTACAACGGAGAATGCGGACCTTCACCATCAGTTAACATTTGAGCCTCCTTGTATAGTTCTTCTAGTTTTAGTGTACAATGTTGTCCTTTGATTTAAATAGACTCTTTTTTGTTAATTGTTTCGATGCTAGGTAGTTGGTTTATGCAAACCCTAGCATTTATTTGGCTAAAAATTGTGTTGGTATACTATTATCAAAATTCTAATGTCAATAGTTTACTTAGAGATTGGTGTTTAGTTCTTCGCTAAATTGGAGTCTCTATACATGAATGATAATGACTAGTATGATAAAAACCCAAAAAGAATGAGAAAAAAAAGTAATAAAAAAAATACTCCTATATATAAGACAGTGCCAACTTCACTATAAGCCAAATTGTTAAAGTTTTTACCATAAACAATTAATTTGTTGCTTTTCCTCTTGTTATCAAGTCTTACAATTTCATTGAGAGTCGTGCGGAGAGGTCTGTTATAGTGCATTCTTCGGGCATCATTCGTGCATTTGCATGAAGAAGCGAAAGGAATTTTTTTTTTTTTTTTATCAACATGCACTACAACAAAAATGGTCTTTAGCGGCATTTAAAGGTGTCAGTATAGAAAATCTAACCTGACACCCAGGGTGAGTGTTGTCCCTTCCAATGTGGGGATAGCCTCAAATCTTTAGCAGCATTCAAATGTGTCAGGCAAACCATGCTGCTATATCTTTACCTTTGCCAACAAAATCCTTTTTTTGTGATAATCGAAAGTGTCTGTATAGCGTTAGGATATCAGTAGGGAATCAGTAGGATATCAAATTTATGAAGGCATCTTGAGTTGTCTTAATATATGGCTTTAAGGACACATAGCCATGTGAATCTACAATGTGTTGGACGACATGCCCATTTGTTATTAGTGTTTTTCGAAGCTTAAGCTATGCTGACACTTTTAATTGCCAGGAGAATTTTCTCTGGTTTTTTTTTTTATATGGAAGCAACCTGCAATTAGTCCTCCCTGCTGTACATTCCATCAACCAGAATCCCAAGGGACTTGTAAATTTATCCCAAAGAGCAGAATGCATATAGCAATGTAAAAGAAGAAGTCGATACTGAAATATAATTCATTGAATTAAAAGTCGATAACAAGTACAAACATAGCAAATACTAAAATCGCAAACAAGTGCTAAAAGCAAGTACTAAAATATCAAACCAGTACCGAAAGATTCTCACTTACAATAACTTGAAAGCTCTATCGAAAGCACAAAATAAAAGACTCTCATCCCTAATAAGTTGAAAGAAGTAGAAATAGCTTCCAAACTTTCCATTTTGTTGAGAGTCCTCAGGCATAACCACGAAGTCCCCATCATTCTTCAGCTGGTTCCACCTGTGCACAAAGACCAAGGGGATCATTAGATCATCATAACTAGAACTAAAATTCCAGAAAATTCGCAATGTATTTAAGTGCATATCTCACCAAATGACAAGGCCAAGCAACTGGTGCACCAAGTGCATCTTGAATCGTTTGTTGTAAACCATATGGTCTAATCAATTGCGATATTATCATATGACACAGAAAAATCCCCAATAATTACAAAACTTCACCAATTCAACCAAAAATCAAGATATAAACCATAAAATTGCATCTTATACTACCACTAATCATGGATTAAACATTTAGAGGGAGGAGAGGGGTCCTTCTCAACTTACCTTAGCACAAGAGAGAGAGCAACTAGTCACTTAGCTTTCCAAACAACTTCACCAATCACCTCACCAACACTAAGTGAAGAGGTTTTATGGAACAAAAGAAAGTTTAAGTGGTTGTTTTGGTAGATTTGAGCAAGAAGAAATCAAGAAGTTGGAGAGGTTTTTTCTTTTCTTCCTTCCTTGAGAGAGAGAGCCGGCTTCAAGCTTGCAAATTTTAAGGAATTTTTGGGTCAATTTTTAATTTATTGGTAAGAGAAGGAATAGTGGTCAAAAGTGAAACCAACCTCCAAGTGACACTTGTCACTTTATTTAATGCATCTCTATCTCTTTGTTTCCTCTCACACCAATCCAAATAGCAACCTCTCATTATCTCTTAGCACCCGATAATTTAAACCCAGTATCCATAACTTAACCTAGTTGGCCTAATTTTTCCGAACTTTCCGCACTAGCGGTCCCACGTCCGGTATACGCTCTTAATTTCTCAAAACCTAACCGATACTAGAAAAATCATCTAAAAACTATATTTACTCATAAAAATTTCCGGATACAGAAAGTGCAGAAAACAAGCCATTGAATATAATAAAACCCTAAAATGGAAAAATTACGGGCTCTCACATGCTACGCAAGAACGTGGAACTGGAGAAGAAATACAAAGGGAATTCTCAAGCTGGTTAGGCCGTGATGTGAGGACCTGAATTTTTCCTACTTTTAATTCTATTTTACTGGCTTATTTAATTATTTATTCACCCGTTTACTCCGAATAATTTGTTACAACCATTTTAAATCCATTTACATGGAACCATGTCTCATTTATATTTTTAAAACGTCCCGTTAGCAAATTTAATTTTTCGAAAGTTCGTCTAGGAAGGAATAGTGAATACACGTTTTTCAAGATAATATTCGATCGGAGAGTGCAATAATCTTGGAGGATTAAGAATGATCAATAGTAGACTAAGAAAAGTTAATTGAGAGATTAGATGTAAGTGAGTTATATTAAGCTTTTACTGCACGCGCGTCGAAAGTTTCTCGAAAGTCGCACCACGCGACTAATTGGAGATTTGAGGACTTAATACTAGACTCGTAAGTATGAGTAATTACAATATTAGAGGAAGTACCTTGGAGGATTAGTGCATGAGTGTATCAAACCCGAGAGAAAATAGTAGTACGAAACCCTATTTTTCCACTATTAAGAGTTGACTTTTGTGCACCATCTTAAAGTAGTTTTTTCCATTCTTTCTCTCCAAGTTTTCATCACACAAAACCCTCATCTCTCTCACCTCATTCAGCCGACCAACCAAGAGGAAAGAGGAAGAAGAAAAACTCCATTACTTTGGCTCCAATTCACTTGCAAATCTTCATCCAACTTTCTAGTTTCTTGGAGATCTATCCTAGCTTGGAGTAACAAGCAACCTTGTGGATTTTCTTGGGAAGTTTTGGTGGAAAAATCTGATTTTATCTAGGGTTAAAGAGGTAATCTTTCATCTCCTTTAATCATTCCATTTATTCAAAGATTAGTGGTTAGTTTCATAGGTTTACAACCCTAAGCAAGAAAATAGGTTGGAGGACTTGAGGAACCCATTTATTTTGCTTTAAATCATAGGCTAGCAGACTTGATGAGACCTATAGGTAGCTGACTTGATGTTTGATTGTTTGGCTGTGGTTGTTTATATGATATATAGCTTGATTACGGTTAGAAAGTGGAGAGAAATCGAAGGAAAAATGAGATTTCAAGCTGGCCAAAATTTCTGGTCATGTTGTTCTATTTTAGTTTCAAAATTTTGATGCTTGGTTGGCTGTGAAATTTATGGACATATGTTGTATATTGTGTGTATAAAGTGTCTTTCCAAAATCGTGTCGAATGGTTGTGCAAAACTTGCGTTTTGGTAGAGGTTCGGATCTGGAAAACGTATAACAGTGCACTCGGACAGTGCTTCTTTGTACGAACATAACTTTTTGTACAAAAGTCCAAATTGAGTTCCGTTGGTGGCATTCAAAACTAGACATTCATATCTTTCCAACAATATAAAAATCCCATGCTAGTTCATTTTGAGTGATCTATAGTAAGTCGGCAAAGTTGGCTGTTCTGTTTTGACTGGCTGTTTGAATGAAACTGGGAAGCTGCATCTTGTGGCTTGATTTTGTCCCACTTGTTAAAAGATTTTCAAAATGATGTCTTCTAATAAATTGTAGTATTTTGAACCTAGTTTTCAAAGCCATTAACCATTCTCAATTTGAAGTTGAATAGAGTTAGATATGGCTTGATTTCGAAAATGCGACAAAGCTGGAAACTGGAAACTTTTCCCTTTCTTGCTGACCGAATGGTCAAATCTGTTTTGGGATGTTATATTTCAAAAGTTTTAGTGTCATTTAACCATAAATTTCTTATTAAATGTTTCTAAAATATTGGTTTAAAAAATTGGAGTGAATTGGGGCTGATTTCGTAGGACAAAACTTTTGGAAAAGAAAAAGAAATAGGATGGCAGATTCACTTTGAAAGATTTCATGAACTTTGATCGTTTTGTTAACTGCCTTCCCGTGTGAATTTTTATCAAAATTTTGATAGAGAGGTATTCCATATATGGAGGTTTAAGTGTACCAAATTTGGCATAATTTCAATACCATTTTGATATCCAAATAATGTCCCAAAGATTGCTCTTCAAATCTGGAAATTCACTGATCAGGTCGTGAAAATCAACCGACTTTAAGCTATTATATCTTGTTGCTCAAAACTTCAAATTTAGTTCCGTTTGTTGTGTTTGAAACCTTATTAGGGATTCTTAACGTCTTACAAATTTTAAAGTCTGATTCACTTTCTGTGAATTTTGCCGAATTTCCAAACATCGCCGAAAACCAAGACTGGTTCTGTCTTGCTTTCTTGAATCTGCAAATTTGAGCTGAAATATGAATGCTTTCCACTAGGAATCTTGGAAAAGTGTCTTCTGGGAACTTTTAGTACTTTGGATCTAGTTTCCAACGGTATAAATTTTTTCATTTTTGGACATACAAAACTCAAGATTTGATTTTATCAAGTTTGTCGCGCAAATCTGAAATTCTTGATTTCTTAGGAAATGAACTTGTAAGAACTTTCCATCCTCCTTTGCAATTGTTGGACGGTTTTAGGTGTAATTTCATGGTGGAATACACGGTTCCGTTAGAACTTTAAACCTTCATTTCAAATCTTGGTTTATGAAGGTTAAACCTCTCTTAATGCGTTTTCTTGGTTGTTCCACTTTCTTGGTTAATGACACCTTATTTTATACTTGAACCTTGGAACCTTAGCTTTGATATTTTTTCTTTGAAATGAGTGGAGTTTTGGATATGTTTGGCTCCATTAGTTTGGAAAAATGTGAATATTCTTTACCTTCCAAAGTTTGGACATAAGATTTAAAGTTTTGGGAAACGAGAACCATTTACTCTTTTCTTAATTTTCGTGCCGAAAGTGAATATTGTACTTTCTTTTGGAATTGAGATTTACTTACCACGACTTGAATAAAAAAAATGACTTTTGAGTTATCTTTGAGCATTATTCTAATGTTTTAGCTAGAAAAGCTTCATTAACTTGACCTGACTTGAATTAATGGATTCTTAGATGTTTTCAAATGCTACCCTCGTGGATTAAGTAGTAAGTAATATTTGCATTCGATTTGAACGTGTTATCTCTTGTGTGAGGGTAGCGGGAATATTACTAGACCTTGGTTGAATACCTAGATAATTTGTAATTGTGCATGTCGTAGGTGATCAAGTGGATCCCGAGGAGCTCGCTTGATCTTACCTTGCTCTTGCTTTACACTCTTGATTTTGGTGAGTGTCAAGTGCATGACTTGTTGCCTAATACTTGAAATGCTTCTAGTTGAATATATGAATTTGACTTGTCGAGATGAGTGTGTACTTTATCGCACTCGCTCTCCTTACTTGACTTGTTACTCGATTTACTCTACTAGCTACTTGACCACTCCTAGTTGTGGGGGACACTGAAACTCATCGACTAACTTTGCAAATCGAGCCAGCATGGGTTTGGTCGAGAAGTTTAGTAAACCATGAGCAAACACGAAACTTGATCTATTGGAGAGATCATGTTTGGCATACTCGCGTAGTATTACCACGATATACTCGAGTAATATCAAAATCTTGACGAGCGGGCCCGGTAAGGGGGTGTAACGGTGAACGGGGTCTGGGGAAAATGGAGTGTCTACGGATTTGATACTTACTTGGTTGACAGAGTGTCATCATGGAATTTGATCAAGACCTTGACCCTGCTACGTGGAATTTGGCTCCTGAGAGCTACAGTATCTTTGAATTGTTTCTGCTTATTTTTCCTACTTGAAATGTTAATTACTTGAACTTTACAGTTTTACTTACTGTATAAATGTTATTGTTATTTGGACTATGTGTTTGCATGTGTGTTTCTTGGCCTCACTAAGCGTTCACTCACCCCATTAGTTTTGTTTTTCTTAACAGGAGCTCGGAATGGAAAGAATTTTGGGAAGAGCCGACTTGTTTACTCTTGAGTACAATCTTGGGATGTAATTGGCTAGTCGACTCATAGTGGTTATATTTTGGGAAGATTGATATAATTTTGAGAACTTGTGATGTAAGATTTGAATATTTATGTAAGGAAGCGACTTTTCTTTATTTTGGCTTTTATTATTGGTGGTGTATCGTTAAGTTTAAATTTGACGTGTATTGAGTCCTGGCGAGAGCTAGGCAGTGTGAGAACCCGAAATTTTCTTATTTTCTAGACATTATTTTATTTATTTGCACACATTTTCTATATTATGTAAAATTTCTAAATAATTTTTATCAGTAAATATAGTTTTTAAATCATTTTTCTAGTATAGGTTAGTTGACATTAGGAGTATATGTTGAACGTGGGACCCGCTAGTGCGTTAAGTGCGATAAATTCGGCCAATTAAGTTAAGTTTTGCATAAAGGGATTAAATTACTAGGTGTTAGGGGATATTAGAGGTTACCTAGATGGATTAACCTTGGACGGACAAGAAGATAGGTTTGAACTTAAAAGGTGCTAGGTGTCACGACATGGTTGGACGTAGAACTTTGACCACTATTCCCTAACTTTACTAAACATCAATTTTGACCCAAAAATCATCTTTATTTGCACCTTCTTGGCCGAGCTTCTTGAGAGGAAAGAAGAGAGAGACCTTCAACTCATTTCTTCAATTTCTTGCACACAACTTGTGATTCAACCGCTAAAACTTCAAATTATTCCATAAAAATCCTTGGCTAGGTGGAGTGGTTTTAGAAGAGGAGGTTCTAAGTTGCTATCTTTCTTGAGTTTATAAGGTGAGTTGCTAAGAAATTTCCTCTTTGTTCTTAATAAGGGTAGATTAGTGGTTTTATTGGCTAAATATGATATTTTGTAGAAAACTTCATGATTTTAGGTAGAGTTTGATAAATTTCTGATTTATTAGTGATTTTTCTGATTTTATATGATAATTGTTGGTTGTGTGACGGCCCCACCTCCCCCTAGGGCGTACCCCAGGGTTCGGCGAGTCGTCTGCCCAGCTCTCGCCGGGACTCACTCCCTTACTACAAACCTCAAACAAATTGCAATATAAATCTCAAATATACATCAAATCATACATACCCCGAGTACCGGAAAGTAAACCCTATAAAAGTTGATAATTATAACCACCACAACAACTATATACATCTTGCCAGTTAACTTATAACAAGTACAAGCTCACTCATCTAAAATCGAAACACTAAACACCTTCCCGAGCGATCCCCCGCGTCGGCCCCCTGCTAAGGAAAACAAATGGAATGGGGTAAGCTATATGCTTAGTGAGCAATCAGGGGGAAAAATAAAACTCACATAATTAAACAAGTAAATCAGGATATTTCACATCAATAACAGAAAAGTAACATCACAAGTGTAGGATACGGGTGGCTCCAAAGCCAGTTCAATTCCCCGAACTTGAACGCCTGTTGACACTCCGTCAACCAAGTACTCATGGTCCGTAGACTCCACTTAAACGTTCCCCGTTCACCTTATCAACCCCCGCTGGCCAGTCAACAGCACACAGCAGCTCGAGCGAAATAAAGTAACTTAGCTTTCGTCAAAGCTATAACAAGAAACTAAATCCCAAGTTTAGCATGGAACTATCTTCGACCAAGCCCCGGCTGGCTCGAATAGTTCGTCTAACCCTTGGAACCGGGCTGGAACCAAGCCCTGAGATATCCGATCTCTCAATAGATGGTATCTCTCAACAAGTGCACAACAAGATACTTACCCCAAATAGCACACAACAAATGGGGTTTAATTCAAGTCACGAGATCACCCCTATCAGCACACAGCAAAAGGGTGATACTCAAGTCATGTAATTCCCCTCCTCAGCACACAGCAAGAGGGTGATACTCAACATAAAGCATGTATTCTCACATAGGAAATCAAAACAAATGATGGGCTTAGGTCGAGTGAGATAAAGTACACCCTCGCCTATGTACCCATTTAACTTGTACAAAACACTTTAACAATTCACATCAATAACCACCCAATTACTCACTTGATACAACTTGGCACGAAAATGATACAATTCACGGAGCTTGACCGTCACCGTCAAAAGCCTCAAGATCTGTATGGGTAGATTATATACACACATGAATGAAACGGCCATACAACAGCAATTTATAACTGAAACGATCGAATACGGTTGAAAACGGTCAAAATAATCAAAACGGTTACACGATCTTGTCCATAACGGGAGCTAGGGTTATCGGATCAAAATGTACTAGATAGTGTCTCGAACCTTAGACAAAAGGTTACAACTTCCATGAAGATAACTCAATCCATTTTTCAGTGTATCCAAGTTAAATTTACAAAATATAAAACTAGGACTCCGAAGACTAGTTTATCTTTCTCGTGAAAATTTGGCGGCATGCCCCTTGTGTTTACCCATTTTCCAGCCATTTATGGCTTCAATATTTTACTCAATCCAACCCAAAGTTATCCATAACACAATTCCATTTCAATAGCCATTCCATAGGCTCCAAAACAATACGAGAACAACAATTAAGCTAATATCAAATGCGGAAACAACGTTTACAAAAAACAGTTTTGATGGGTTTTTACGGAACGGACATATCCGAGGCTACGCTTATCGGATTGAAATGAAACTTATACCATTTCGAAGCTAAGACGAAGGCCTACAATTTTCATGAAGAGCACTTAGGCTAATTTTCAGTGTAACCTAATCAAATTTCCAATTCATATAACCTGGTTCCAACTATTTGGCTAATCAACCGTACTGCATTCAAATGGCCATATCTCAGTCTACCAAGGTCCATTTAAGGCGTTCTTTGTGGCGTTGAAAAGCTAAGACAGGATAATAAAACTTTCATGTTTTGCCAAATGGCTAAATCCGAACGGATTATAGTGAATAAATACAGCCAAAAAGTCTGAACTGTCCACGCGGAACACTGGAATTTAACCTAGAGCAGCGAGGGTATTTTGGTCTTTTCATGTCCTACGTTGCTCCGATTGAGCTGAAATTTTGTAGGCAACTATAAAATACCATTATATACAACTTTAATGTTTTATTCCAAGCCTAATTAGGCCTCTAACTATACGAACTAGAACCGGACAGAACAGGGTGAAATTTTTTCAGAAATCTGGAATTTTTGGTATTTCAAGCCAAACTTCACATTTATCTTGAATCTACCACTACCATCACCTTTACAAGATCATATACTATATATATACATCATATAACACCTAACCCACAAGAATTATAAACAGCTAAATCAAAACCCTAGCTCAAAATACAATCCTCTAATCATCACAACCACTTGAAAATAGGTATCACTAGCTCAATTCTAAGCTTAACAACCAACTTGATTATGATTAATGGAGAAGAAAAGGGTGATCAGCCAATATACCTTAAGTCAAAGCCTTGCAAGAGTGTTCCTCCACCATTTCTTGAAAGTTTTGGTTCCCTTAGCTTCCCAAGCTTCCAAACTAACAATCAATCGGTTTAGTTTTTCTTGGTTGCACTCAAATGATTCAAACTCAAGATGGATTGAAGTTGTTTCTTTTGCTCTCTCTCTCTCCCTCTTAAGCTCGGCCAAAACCAGAAAAGAAATGAAGGAAATGAAGCTGAAATGAAGGATAAAAGGCAAGAAAAAAAATAAGCAAAGAGCCATAGGGTGGTGACACTTGGCACCACCAAAGCCATGCAAATTTCTCTCACTATCCCTTGCATTTTTGGCCACCAATTTCGGTCAAAGCTAGCTGGAAATAAGGAGATATTTTGCTCAAGTATTAATGAGCTCATCTGGTAAGAAAGTGGTGGTCAAGTGGTGCGGTCAATCGGTAGTGCACGATACCCGTCGGTTCGCGCCGTTTTTCTTAAAAACACATGTACTAGGGTTTTTACTTCCTATTTGCTACCCTTGTATCATTACTCCTAAACACATATTATTTCTCACTTAAAAGTCACTTTTAATCACCAAATTTGATCCTTGCTCCGTACCGAAAAAATCATCCGGCGAAAAATCGCGAAAACCCTAATTTGCTCCAATCTTGAAAACGAAAAGTGAAACCCTTACTTTCTAGGTTCAATTGCACTTATTATGGGGTGCTTGAGTAGCAGGGCCATAATAAATGAATAAATTTCAAATAAAAGGAATTTTAAGAAAAATGTGATGAATTTTACAATTCCATAGAATAAAATTAGGGTTTTGAGTCAAATATGAGGGATTTAAACATAGTCACAAGTAAACTAGGGTTTTTGATTAAAATTTTAGGGTTTCTAGTCTTTTAAAACAAAATAATGTTTTAAAATAAAATGAACTAAAGAAACCGTGAAACAATAGCATCTTAAAAGTTGGGGTGTCACAGGTTGACCATGGAATGATGGCTTGATATGGTCTAAAGTGGAGCTTTTGTGTGTTAGTTATGATTGTTTGCGGAAAATTTCAGATTTGTGCGGAAAATTTCAGTTTTAGGGTTTTAAAATTAGGGCTTTTCTATGATTTATTGTGGAGCTCTTGGTTGGCTTTGATTGAAGGGTATTGTAACCCTAATGAGGTGTGTTGAATAGCTTATGAATTGTAGTTGTATTTGTGGTTGTGTTGGGTGAAATAAATGGTTGTTTGTAGGATGGAAAATTTGAAATTTTAGGGGAAATGCTGTCAAATTTTTAAGTCTATGTGATTTCTTAGTTTTGGCTTGCTTTGAGTGGAAAATGAGTGACTTTGGGGTTGTCCAAACATTTGGCACTAAGTGTTTCTTATTCTCATTTCTAAGTTCTACTTGGCCTTGCATTAGTCGTTTCTTGATTAGGTTTATGACTCGTGTGCGAGTCTCAATTGTGTTTCTTGATTGTTATAGGGCGTGCCGGTGATCCGAGGCATACGTCGGCCGGAAACTTGTGAAATTGCTTTGTTTGAATTGGTGAGTGTACTACTCACATGATTGTTATTTCATGGCTTTATTGTACTTGAAATCTGTGACTGGATTGCTTGTGATTACTGCTTATGCTAGATGAGATGAGGGTGTACTTGATCACTCTCATACTCTACGGCTTATTTGACCGTTCTCTGTATCACTTGGAATTTTCTTACTTGTACTTGGACTGATGTCATTTGGACGTGTATCCAACGACCTTTACTGATAACTGTGACCTCAACCTCATTGGTAGTCATTTGAATCGAGCCAGCAAGGTCTTGGTCGAGGAAAATTGACAAGCCATGGGGACTGTTTTTGGGAATCTTTGGGTATGAGACTCTTGATTCCGGTATACTCGAGTATTCCCAATTCTATTCTGTTTGGTGTTCGGGCCCAGTAAGAGATATGTGTGGTGGATGGAAATCGGAGTAAAGAGGAGTCTACGGTTATGGTTACTCTTTATACATTGACGGAGAGTCAATGAGGTGAGATCAAGTATAGCAAAAGAGGAAAAGGGCTCTTGAGAGCCGTTCGTATCCGTTTACTCTCATTTGTTGTGTGGTGTTGGTTTTGCTCACTTGATGAATGTATTTGAATTGAGTATCATTGTGTTTATGTGATCTTTGAATGCTTGAGTGATGGTACCTCATTGGGCGAAAGCTCACTCCGTTACTTTTGTTTTCCTTACAGGGAACAACTTTTTGGACATGTGATATTTTGAAGAATGAGTTGAGCTAGTATAGATATTTTTGTATAGCTCCTCAGTAGTTGGAAAACCCTAAGTGTACCTTGATCCAAATGTTTCCCTTTTGATTTGTAAATATACAAACGTGGTATATAAAAGTGTGTAGTCATGTTCATGTGTTATATTTGGTTTGGAAATGTCCATCTTCTAGAATTATATGAAGTTAATTGTATTCGATTGGGTTCCATACAGGTTCGGAATTTGAACGAAGAGAAAAAATTTTGGCGGGAAATTCTGCAGGAGAATCCGGCCCGTTATTGGCTGGATTGCCGGCCGGATTGACAGGGATTTTTGAAATCCGTTTGAGTTGGCTACTGCCTCCAATCCGGCTAGGAATTCGGCCGGGTATCTGGCCAGATTGTGACGTGGCAGTCACTATTCACCTTCAGTTTCGATTTTCATTTTTCCGTTTCGCGGTTGTTGAATCGTTTAAGCGCGCTAATAGATGTCGAAACATTTTAGTTTGTGTATAACTGTCTTAGTAGTCCTGGCGAGAATTGGGCAGGCAATTCGCTAACCCCTTTGGTACGGCTTAGGGGAATGTGGGGCTGTCACAGTTGGTATCAGAGCCTAGGTTAGAAGTAACTTGGGCGAGTTAGAACTGTGTTTCTTCGGACTTGTGGGGTTTGTGTTAAGGTGTCGTTAAGTGTGACTACCTTGTCTAAGATGTGAACCTTTGCTATCCTTGTAGGTTGTGGTTGGAACAAGTGGAGAGGACGGAGGTGAGCCACCTCGGAGGCGCCCACAAGTGATTGATTACCAAGAGTGGCCTGGAGGTCCGATCCGATTTTGGTATACTACTAGTCGGACCCGTCGCTATAGTCATTGCCAGAATTACTCCTACACTGACCATGTGGTCGTGGCCGTACTAAACGAAAGAAGGAGGCTTAGACGTGCCGCCTCCAGGGATCATATGAGATGCTTAGACTGAGGAGCATCATGAGGATGCAAGCAGATCGGATTGGAGAGCTCCAGGGGGACATAGCCATGGAGCAAGAGCGAACGAATGCTCTTAGAGAGCAGTTGCAAGTGGTTAACAACCGTCTTACGAATGTGGTCCGGGAAGTTAGAGACCGTTCTGGCGGCATCATTAACGAGTACGAGGTGCTAATCCAAGGGGTGATTGGCGCCAATGCGCAAGTGGAGGCTTCAAGTGATGGAACTTCTGGAGAGGGGAGCACTCCTAGTTCTAGCCAAGGGGGAGAGTCCGTGGGCTAAGTGGGGAACTAGGTTAGAGCTCCTTTGAGCTAAGTTTTGATTCCATGGGAGGAGTAGTTTAGGGGAAGAACTTTTAGCTAGTTGCTTTTGTAGGTTCGGACTAGCTTTGTAAATAGTACTTTTGATGACTCCGTTATCTCATAGAATTTCTTTGTTTGCATCCGACTAACTGTTATTGCGTAACTCGTTTGATATGGTTGTGTTATGTGTATATATGTGTTTTGATTTGTGAGTAGCTCCTGTTCCTTGTTTACGCATATATCTATCTTTCATGTTATATTTATGCTTCGACCCTAGATTGGTTAATTCCAATGGAGGGAATCCGTAGTGGACGAGGTCGTGGTCGCGGAACTAGGCAACCCTCGAATGAAGGGGGTAACCAAGAACCAATGCGTGAACTGAATCCTGAACCTAGGGTCGATCCGAATGTTCAAGTAGCCGCAGCCATTCAACGAATGACTGACTTGTTAGCCATGTAGTGGAGCACCAGGGTCAAAACCCTAATCCCCAACCTGGGAACCTTGGAAACCCTGGTAATTTTGTGGAAAGCGAGGATAGGGCCCTCGAAAGGTTTCAGAAATTTTCTCCACCAAAGTTTATTGGCGGGCTAGATCCAAATGTGGCCGAGAGATGGTTAGAAAAGATGGTGGACATCTTCGCTGCCTTGCATTACACGGAGGAGAGACAGGTGACTTTTGCTGTCTTTCAACTGGAAGGGGCAGCTCGTTCTTGGTGGAACATAATAAGACAAAAATGGGAAAGAGAACAGACGCCAAGTGTCACGGCCCCACCTCCCCCTAAGGCGAACCAGAGGGTTCGGCGGGCCGCCAGCCCAGCTCTCGCCGGGACTCAGTCGTTCACTACAATCCTCAATGGAATTTCAAGATATTTATATCAAATATACATCAAAGGTTCCCAAACTTTACATATCAAAAGCGAAGCGTCCACGCTTCCACTGCGCCCCTCTGATCCTTGATACCAACTATTCTACAGGAGGAAGTCCAAAACTAGACTATTACACATCCAATCAATTCTAAACGTTCAATACAATCCCAATATGAACGATTACACAAAAGGAATTCTAAGTTCAATCCATACATGAGATAATCCATGAATAAACACTACAAGCCCTTCCTTCGCCTTGAGCCCTGTGGAGGGGAATAAAACATTTTGGGGTGAGCTAGAAGCTCAGCGAGTAACCAGTAAAATCAGTTATCCAATCAGTTTCACAATCGTTCATTTCAATAATGTCATTTCAATATGGAGTATCAATAATTCAAGAAACATTTACAATGGAAAGCGATAGTAACATTCATGAAAAGGATACGTTCGTTCTCCTGTCATTTCATTGCATTTTGGTTTCATTCGTGCATTCATTCACCCCGTCCCTGGCTTTTGGCCAGGCTCCACCAACCTACAAGGTAATACTCGAGTATACCGAAACGTTCACCCAAGTTCCTAGTCGCCGCCGACCGAGTCCGCTTCTGGCTCGAGACGACCGGTAACAAGGGGCAATGGCCAGTTCAGCCCAAAAAGCTTACATTCATGCGCAAGTAGCATTTAATCATTAATCATTGAAAATTTCATATTTATTTAGGTCGAGTGCGATAAAGTACACACTCGCCTAGAAAACTCGTTTTAACAATCATTGAAAGCAAAATCGATAATAACAAGACACTGATATGCAAGCACGCATGATATGTAAGAAAACAGTTCCAAAATTAACTTTGAAAACAGTTCAAAAGTAAATAATGCGGGAAAGCGGTTCAAAAGTAAATTCGGAAACAGTTCAAAAGTAAATAATGCAAGAAACGGTTCAAAAGTAAATTCGGAAACAGTTCAAAAGTAAATAATGCAAGAAACGGTTCATAAATAATTTTAGAAATAGTTTGAGGTCACTCACCTCCATGGCTCAGAAACCATCCATCATATTGCATTACTTCACTCAAGTCCAAGCCCTAAAGCACAAACGCAAAGCAATCAAGCCCATTCAAAATTCGGACAGCATTTCCCCTGAATTTGCTAACTTTTCCAGCCATCATGGCTTCATTATTTCCTCATTCCAACCCAAGGGTACACACACAACAAAATTTCATCCAATAGCCATTCAGCAAGCTCCAAGTAGTACAAAGACAAGTCAAGCTAGGGAAAAGTCCGGAAATGAAAGTTAAGCTCAAAACCAGAAAAACAGTTTTGACGTCATTTTGCGGTAATGGTTCCAAAAGCACTACGATGGTCGGATGAAGGTACAAGACCCACCGTTTCGAAGCTAAGAACCAGGGCTACAACAATGTAGAAGGTCACTCAGTCCAAATCCCAGCACAACTAAGTCATATATGCCAAATACCAAACCAGAACCGTAATTGCAGGTTTACAAATTACACTATGCTGTAATCAGTACAACTCAGTCTAAACAGGTCCAAATGCAGAAATTCCAAAGGCATATGGTAGCTAGGACATCAAGTTACATTTCATCAGAAGACCTGAACACCCAAATCCAAAAAAATTCCAGTCAAAACAACCCATTTCAGACGCAGTTCTTACATCCTGATGAACCCAGAACAGCAACAATAAATTCGGTTTATCTCATTCGACACTACTCCAATTGACCTGAAATTTTACAGGCACCCTTAAAACATCAATACCTACAACTTTCATGTTTTGAGCCAAGGCCAATTCGGCCTCTATCTAGGACCAAAATTTTCGGACAGAATGAAGAACCAAGAACCCTAATTTTCCAGATTTCTTCCAAAACAGAATTTACTTGCAATTAATCACTTTTTCCACCTCCTAGCTTCCTCAACTATCATTTCCAATCATCATACATAACCACATAATAACAATCATATGAGAACAGAAAAATCCTAATTAAATATAAAACTTCACTAATTTCAACCAAAATCATGAAATCATCCATAAAATCACTTATTCAACCACCACCAATCACTAATTGAACATTATCAAGATCAAAGGAAGAATTCCCTAGTTACTCACCTTGCAAGCTCAAGAAAGTAAGCAACTTAGCACCAATTTCTTCCAAACAACTCCACAACCAACCTCAATATCACCAAACTAAGAAGTTCTATGGAAAAATTTGAAGATTAAACGGTTGAATTGAAAGATTGGGCAAGATTGGAGCTTGAAAATTGAGAGAGCTTTCTTTCCTTTGTTCCTAGCAAGAAATTCGGCCAAGAGCTTCAAAATAAGAAGAATTTTGGGTCAATTTTGGTTTAAATGGTAAAGGCTTGAATAGTGGTCAAAAGGTCAAAAAGGTAAGAATAAATCCTCAAGTGACACATGTCCTCTTCATTAATTGCTTGCCTAACTTTTTGTCTCTCTTACACAAATATCTTAACACATTGTAAAATAATATCACTTAATACAAAATTCCAACAAGTTGTCAAAAATATAATGCATTTACCGCACTTGCGGGTCCCACGTCCAAAATACGCTTTTAATTTCTAAAAAACTAACCGATACTAGAAAAATCATTTTAAAACTATTTTTGCTCATAAACTTTATCTGGGGAATTTTTCTAATCAAGAAAATGTAGAAAAGGCGGGCGTTTAAAAAATAAACCCTAGAAAAGTAGAAAATTTCCGGGTTCTCACACTTATACTTTTCGGGGCGTCCCACCAAGGACGTGGGTGAACTTTATGAGGGAGTTCAACGCTAAGTTTTTCCCTCCTCTGATTCAAGAACGGAAGGAAGATGAGTTTATTCGGCTCTGCCAGGGGACTCAGACCGTAGCCGAGTACGAGAACCAATTCACTCGATTGTCCAAATTTGCTCCCGAACCAATTGTCACCAAACAACAAAGAATAAGGTGTTTTGTTCAGGGCCTGAATGTGGAGATCCAGAAGGACCTAGCTGTGGCCCAAATTAATGCTTTTAGTGAGGCAGTAGAGAAGGCTCAACGAGTGGAAAGTGCCAGGCTACAAGTAAAAAACTTCCAAGCAAAGAAGCGAGGCTTTCCTGGCAGTAGTTCAGGGCAGGGGGATAAGAGTACCCCTCTCAAGTTTGGAAGGGGAACAGGAGGAGAAAGACAGCCGGGAATTTGGAGAGGGGCCCTGTCAAGAGATAGCCAAGTTGGAAGAGGCTAAAGAGGAGGGTCCCAAGGAGGTTCGGTTTCTGCATCTCGCGGTCCCTGCGGGTATTGTGGAAAGCCAAACCACACGGAGGACAATTGTTGGAGGAAGGAAAGAAAATGTTTGCACTGTGGGAGTGCAGACCACCAAATTGCCAATTGCCCGGTTCTACCACGAGACGGAAAGGGAAGCCAGCAATCGACGAGGACCGATTCTGGACCGGCTAAGGTGGAAGGGACTAAACCTAAAGTGTGACGCCCCGAAAAAAAAAAAGAGTTTGAGAACCCGGAAATTTTCTAAATTTCTAGGGTTTATTTTATTTAATCGCCCGCCTTTTCTACATTTTCTTTATTAGAAAAATTCCCCAGATAAAGTTTATGAGCAAAGATAGTTTTAAAATGATTTTTCTAGTATCGGTTAGTTTTTGAGAAATTAAGAGCGTATTTTGGACGTGGGACCCGCAAGTGCGGTAAATGCATTATATTTTTGACAACTTGTTGGAATTTTGTATTAAGTGAGATTATTTTACAAGGTGTTAAGATATTTGTATTGGAGAGACAAAAAAATAAGTTTTAAACCTAAAGGGTGACAAGTGTCACCTTCCTATTCAACCTTGACTTTGACCATTATTTCTTACCTTTACTAATACTCAATTTTGACCCAAAAAGCACCTAAATTTCTGCAAGCTTGGCCGAACCTCTTGGAGCAAAAATACAAGAAGAAAGCCTTCAACTCCAACTCCATTTCTTGCTCAATCATGTGAATCAACCGTTAAACTTTCAAATTCCTCCACAAAAGTCACTTGTTTAGGAAGATTGAAGGTAGTGGTGGAGTGATTAGAGAAGGCAAAGGACTAAGCCATCAACTTTCTTGATATTTCAAGGTTCATGTCTAGCAATCCTTTCTTTGTTCTTGATTATGCTAAATTAGTGACTTGTGATGGCTAAAGAGATGGTTTGATGGATTATTTATTGATTTGTGGTTGAAGTGATGAAGTTTTATTATTTTTGGGGATTTTTCTGGTTTAATATGAGCATGATTGTGTGGCTATATATGATGATTGGAAATGATATTTAAGGACTCTATGAGGTGGAAAAAGTGGTTAATTGCAAACAATTTCTGTTTTGGAAGAAATCTTGGAAAGTTAGGGTTTGATGTTCTTCATTCTGCCCGAATTTGTAGCTCCTAGTTAGAGGCCGAATTGGCCTTGTCTTAAAACATGAAAGTTTTAGGTAATGACATTTTAGAGGTGCCTACAAAATTTCAGATCAATCGGAGTAGTGTAGAATGAGAAAAGTCGAAATTACTATTGCTGTTCTGGTTTTACCCGAATGTAAGAATTGTGCAAGTAATTGGTTGTTTTGGCTGGAATTGCTTCCGAATTGGTTGTTGAGGCCTTCTGATGAAATGTAACCCTGTTTCTTATATTTCATCTGGTTTTGGAATTTCTGGATTTGGACTTGGATAGCCTGCTTTATGATGTTTCCGCTAGAATGCGTTCTGTGAATCTATTTTTGTGATTCTGGTGTGGTATCTTGCATTTTTGACCTGGTTACACTCGAAACTGGGTTGAGTGACCTTTTGTAATGTTGTAACCCTGTCTTTTAGCTTCGAAACGGTGGATCTTTCACCTTCATCCGACAATCGTAGCGCCTTTGGTACCATTACCGCAAAATGACGTCAAAACCTGTTTTTCTGGTTTTGAGCTTAACTTTCATTTCCGGATTTTTCCGTAGCTTGACTTGTACTAGTACTACTTGGAGCTTGCTGAATGGCTATTGGATGAACTTTTTGTTGTGTGTGTACCTTGGGGGTTGGAATGAGGAAATAATGAAGCCATGATGGCTGGAAAAGTAAAGAAAGACAAGGGGAAGTGCTGTCCGAACTTTGAAAGGACTTGTTTGCATTGAGTTTGTGAACTAAGACTTGGATTTGAGCAAGGCAATGTTATATGATGGATGATTTCTGAGCCATAGAGGTGAGTGACCCCAAACTATTGTTAAAGCTTCTTATGAAATGTTTCTTGCATTATTTACTCGACTGCATCTCATGCGTGCTTGCATGTGAATTCATGATATGAGTTTGGCTTCAATGAGTTCTTGGGGAGTCTTGTGCTGGACACCAACGTCTCCACCTCTGTTTACTTGGAGCAAATGGCTCCGGAGCTCAAAAGGGGCTCCCTCTTAATATTAATGTTAAATGATCTATTTGAGCGTTGGGTGTTCAAGTGCTATGACTTCACTGGCTCACGAGAGCAATAAACGGACATTTGTTCTTTGAATCATGACATCATCGAAAGGATCGAAATGCAATATTGTGAAATATATTTGATTACTGATTTTACTGGTTACTCGCTGAGCTTCTAGCTCACCCCAAAAATATTTTATTCCCCTCCACAGGGCTCGAGGCGAAGGAAACGTTTGTATTAAAGTTCTTCGCGTGAATGGTTGGTATCAAGGATCAGAGTGGCGCAGTGGAAGCATGGACGCTTCGTTTTTGTTATGTAATTATTTATTGGAGAATTTGATGTAATATTTGAGTTTGATCTTGTAATCTGTTTGAGGATTGTAGTGAACGACTGAGTCCCGGCGAGAGCTGGGCAGGCGGCCCGCCGAACCCTCTGGTTCGCCTTAGGGGGAGGTGGGGCTGTCACATAAAGTATCGGCTCGGGTGTACTCGCTAGAGCCATAACATGTCCCTGACTCTTCTAAGTTCGTAGAAGGTATAATTCCTGTATTCCACCGATTTGCGAAAGTATTAGTAGATCCCGGGGTCACTCATTCATTTGTCAACCCCGATTTCATGTGTGGAATTGACATAAAACCTGCTAGTTACCTTATGACCTAGAAGTTAGTACTCCTACGGGGGAAACCGTTTGCTCACTAGTATGGCTTATAAGAATTGTGAAGTTTGGGTAGGAGAGAGGAAATTGTTAGGAGATTTAATAAGCTTGTCCATTAAGGGGTATGATGTAATTCTTGGCATGGATTGGTTAGTCCGGTATAATGCTCAACTCGATTGTAAGAGAAAAGTGGTAGAATTTCGTATTCCCGGGGAGGCGACTTTAAGATTAGATATAAGGGGTTGGTTAGCCTCATCTGCCTTGATCTCGGGTATTCGGGCTAGGAAATTGCTAAGTAGAGGGGCGCAAGGGTTCTTAGCCTTTCTAATCAATACCCCCACCGATAAATTGAAGGTAGAAGATGTGCACGTGGTGAAGGAATATCCAGACGTGTTTCCTGACGAATTAGTAACTGTGACAGCCCCACCTCCCCCTAAGGCGAACCAAAGGGTTCGGCGGACCGTCTGCCCAACTCTCACCGGGACTCAGTCGTTCACTCAAGCAAATCAGAAATAAAACCACAAGAAAGAGCAAAACAAGGATCCAAAACTTAAAACAAAATTATATACATTGTTATCTCAGAAGGAAGTACAACCGTCGAATATACAAAGGTTCTCAATTCACCATACAACCAGCCCGTGCCAAACACTAGGGCGAGAACCATTACAAAACCAAAGAACTAGACCAAGCTAGTCTATACAGAGCTCTCGTCCTTGCTTTCCTTCCCCTGTTAAGGAAAACAAAACTAAAGGGATGAGCTAAAAGCTCAGTGAGGTTTCGAACACATAAGCAGCAATCCATCCAAAACATTAAATATAGAATTTCAATAATTCAAGTAACATTTACAATGGAAAACGATAATAACACATACATTAAAAGGATACAGGCTCACGAGGAGCCATTTGTTCGTTTGTTTGTTCGTTCGTTCGTTCTCCTGACATTCCCCTTATTCATCCATTCACTTGAAAATGCATTTTCGTAAGTAAAACCCTCGTTCGTTCGTTCATTTCATTCACCCCCTTCCCAGACATTGGCCGGGCTCCACCAGATTTCAAGGTAATACTCGAGTATACTAAACGTTCACACCCAGGGTCACCATATCGTCCGACCGAGTCCGCTTCTGGCTCGAGTCGATCGGTAACGAAGAGCAGGGCCCAATTCAGCCAAACAGCTTACATTCATGCGCAACTAGCATTTAATCATTAATCATTGAAAATTTCACATTTATTTAGTTCGAGTGCGATAAAGTACACACTCGCCTAGAAAACTCGTATTAACAATCATTGAAAGCACTTAACACATTATCAATCAATAATAACAAGCCAATAAGTCAAGGAAATATAACAAACAAGAAACACTCACCTATTTACGTAAAACAACGTGCAAATATCCGTCCGGATATTACCTCAGTCACCGAGAAAACCTAAGAGTAAATGAGAAAGAATATTACAGTCTATCTAGCACAAACAAGTAAGTGAAATCAAAGAAAAATCGGCAAATGATAAGTAAAACGTATAAAGACGCCTTTATAGTGAAAAAGGGGATATTTGGATCGGAGGACGAAAATAACTAGGGTTTCATAAACCAAACACAAAACTAACTCAAGCGGGTTATAAAATGTCCGGCGGAAAACACTTGGACCAAAGACAACTCGGATTCCAACGAGATAGGCTAAAAATATTGTTTTCAGAATCGTTTAGATAGTTCAAAATCACCTCATACCCAAGCAGCTAGTACAGACTAAACGTCATGATAAAATCATGTGAAAAGGAGGACAATACTACCTTACGTTCACACTTAAAAGCTCACTTAAAAGTGGTTCACTTGTGGCCGAGAAAACCCAAAATCATACCTCTATATTTTGGGAAGGAGTAAGTAGCATTTGAAGTGTTAAACTAAAGAGGTATCATGTTTTAAAATGGAAAGCCGGTCATGGTATTGGCCAAACAAAAGTATACAAGTTCAAATAGAAACTTAGCCCTCGAGCGAAAATTTGGGCAGCACGCCCTTTGTATTTACCTATTTTTCCAGCCATTTATGGCTTCATTATTTTTCTCAATCAATCCCAAAGTCACACACAATATCATCTCATTTCAATAGCCATTCCATAGGCTCAAAGTCATATAAGTACAAAAATTCAAGTGAACAATAAGTGCGGAAATGAGCTTTAGTAAAAGACAGATTTGATAGGGTTTTGCGGAAAGGACACATCCGAGGCTACACTTATCGGATTGGTGTACAACCTATACCATTTCGAAGCTAAGATGAACTCCTACAACTTTCATGAAGATCACTTGGTCTAATTTCCAGTGTCACCTAATCAAATTCCCAGTTCACAGAACCAGGTTCCAACTAATCGGCTAAGTAACCGTACTACATTTAAATGGTCATATGTCAGGGTACCAAAGTCCGTTTAAGGTGTTCTTGGAGGCGTTGGAAAGCTAAGACAGAGTACTAAAACTTTCATGTTTTGGAAAATGGCTAACTCAGCACGGATCATAGTGAATAGACATGGTCAACTAGATGAACTGTCTAAAACGGATCACTGGAAACATCCTAGGGTAGCGAGGGTATTTTGGTCTTTTCACAGGGTACGTTGCTCCGATCGGGCTGAATATTTGTAGGCACACATAAAATATCATTCTCTACAACTTTTATGTTTTTTACTAAGCCTAATTCGGCCTCTAACATGATGCAATAAAACCGGACAGAATAGAGCTATAATTTTCTAGAAATCTGGAATTTTGGGATTCAATGGAAACTTTCTTCATTTCTTGCCTCAATCCACCACCACAACCTCCTATATAATCTTACATACAACATATATCATCCATATAGCAAGTATAGGTAGAAATCATCAAACCCTAACTTACATATATCACCTTTAAAATCATCACAACAACTTGTATCACTATTAATCTAACCAAAACATGAATTATATAACAACTTAAACCAAAATAAAAGAACCAAAGCCATGGGTAGACCTTATACCTCAAAAAATGAAGCTTGCAAGAATAATACTTCACCTCCTCTTGGAATTTTTGTTTCCCCTAGCTTCCCAAGTTCACAACTCAAACTTTAATCGGTTTAGAATTTTGTTCCTCACTTGGATGGCTCAACTCAAGATGAAGGAAGTTTGTTTCTTGCTCTCTCTTTCTCCTCTCTTTGTCTCGACCAAGCACCAGAAAAATGAAGGGAAATTGAAGCCAACAAGATGATAAGAAGGTTGGACTTAGCTTGGTCAAGGAGCCATAGGGGTGTGACACTTGTCACCACCAAAGCCAACAAAAATTTCTTTTTCTTTCCTTGCATTTTTAGCCCTAAATTTCGGTCAAAGCCAGCTGGAAATAAGGAGATATTTTGCTCAAATATTAATGAGCTTGTATGGTAAGAAAGTGGTGGTCAAGCGGTGTGTTGAATCGGTAGTGCACGGTTCACGTCGGTTCGCACCGTTTTCCCTTAAATCACACGTACTAGGGTTTTTACTTCCTATTCACTAACTTTTTATCATTTCTTCTAATCACATATTATTTCTCATGTGACAGCCCCACCTTCCCCTAAGGCGAACCAGAGGGGTTAGCGGACTGCCTGCCCAGCTCTCGCCAGGACTAACGGTGCAGTTTAGAGCGATCTATTGCATTCCGGAACTTATAACGCGCGTAAACGAGTCAAAATGGTAAAATAACCCAAAATAAAAAAAATGAAATCTGGAGTCGGTCATGAATAGTAACCGACCCGTCAGAATCCAACCAAATAGCAAGCAAACATTCACATCTTGAACTTGAGCAATTACAATCCAAAGTGACATACAAAAGTTCTCAAAAGTTAATATATACACGGTTTGCCAACTTGAAAGTGAAAACGGCCCTAAAGATACATTTAGGGTTTCACTTCATATACAAAACAAAAGAGATATACATCTAGTTCATTCGGCAACCATCTATCAAGATTCATTCCAAAAAGAGTCATATTCCTGTAAGGAAAACAAAAGGAACGGTGTGAGCTAATTGCCCAGTGAGATACTATCACTTACGCACCCAAGTGCATATAAGCATCAAGCTTTCATTCAATATAGTAAAAATAAGCAAAGGCACACGTCAAATATGATGATAAAAGGATACGGATGGCGCTCAAGAGCCCTTTCCTCGTTTGCATTTCTTGATCGGACGTCATTGACTCTCCGTCAATGTTCAAAAGTACCAACCGTAGACTCCACTTTACTTCCACTCCTTCCACCTAACATACCCCTATAGGGCCCGAAATCCAAACACATGCACTTTGGTATTACTCGAGTAAACCGGAATCGAGAGTCTCTCATACTACAAGATTCCAAAACATTTCCCCAAGGCACATCAATTGGCACGACCAAGCCCTCGCCGGCTCGATTCAATCAACTACCAATGGGGTTGAGCTCATTGATAACAATTGTAGTCGTTGGATACTCGTCCAAATGACACCAAGTCATGTATTTTCATTTCAAGTAACACTTCGTGTAACATTTCAATCACATGATAGCAAGGATATAAGGCACATAGTGAGAGTGATAAAGTACACTTTCACTTCAAGCAATTAACATTCAAAGCACCAAGTTCAAGTATCAAAGCCATATATTAACATACAAGTGAGTAGTACACTCACCAAGCTCGCAAATGTGGTTTCATGCACTTCCGTCAAAAGAACGTTGTGCACCACGGTCACGCCCTAAAACATGCAAACAAATACAATGAGACTCGATAACGAGTCATAAACCAAGGCCAAACATGACCCAATAGGATTCCATAAGCATATACAAACATTAAAGGAAACCAGAAAATTCGGAAATGCAATTAGCTTTGGCCCTGAAAAAAATAGTTTTTGTCCTCGTTTTGCGGTAATGGCACCAATTTCACTACGATTATCGGATGAAGGTGTACGACCCACCAATTCGAAGCTAAAAGACAGGGCTACAACATCCCAGAAGGTCACTCAACCCAGTTTTGAGTGCAAACAGGTCAAATCCAGAAATTCCAAAACCAGCTGAAATGTAAGAAACAGGGCTAAATTTCATCAGAAGGCCTCAACAACCAATTCGGAAGCAATTCCAGCCAAAACAACTAATTACAGGCGCAATTCTTACATTCGGGTAAAACCAGAACAGCAATAGTAATTTCGACTTTTCTCATTCTACACTACTCCGATTGATCTGAAATTTTGTAGGCACCTCTAAAATGTCATTCCCTACAACTTTAATGTTTTAAGCCAAGGCCAATTCGGCCTCTAACTAGGAGCTAAAAATTCGGGCAGAATGCTCCCACAAGAACCCTAATTTTCTGAAATTTCTTCCAAACCAGAAATTGGTTGCAATTAATCACTTTTTCCACCTCCTAGAGTCATTATATACCATTGCCAATCATCATAGATAGCCACACAATCATGATTATATTAAAACAGAAAATTCCCAAAAATAATAAAACTTCATAACTTCAACCACAAATCAAGAAATAATCCATAAACTTGCATCTCATACTACCACTAAGCATGATTTAAGCATCAATTAAGGGAGGAGGGTGGTTCTTCACAACTCACCTTAAAAACAAGAGAGAGAGAGCAATTGGTCACCTTAACTTTCCAAATAACTTCACACAACAACTCACCAACACTTCCTTAAGTGGTTTTATGGAGCAAAATCAAGGTTGGATGGTTGGTTTTGATGATTTGGAGCAAGCTTGAAGAGTTTTCTTCCTTGTGCTTAGAGTAAGAGAGAGAGAAAGAGAGAAAGAGAGGGCCGGCCACCATGGAGGATTTTTTTGATGATTTTTGGTTTATTTAAGTCAAATGGTAAGACCATGAATAGTGGTCTTAAGGTATGAAGCAATCACATGGTGACACTTGTCACCTTTTATTAAATACCTACCTAACTTGTCTCTCTCATATCAATCCAAATTGCAACCTCTACTTATCTCTTAACACCCGGTAAATTAATTCCAGTATCCAAAACTTAACCTAGTTGGCCGAATTTTTCCGAACTTTTAGCACTAGTGGGTCCCACGTCCGGTATACGCTCTTAATTTCTCAAAACCTATTCGATACTAGAAAAAGCATCTAAAAATTATATCTGCTCCTTAAAATTATCTAGAAATTTTCCTAAGCACGAAAATGCAGAAAACAAGACATGAAAGATTCTAAAACCTAGGAAATGGAAAATTACGGGTTCTCACACTCTCTCCCCCTCAAAAGAATTTCGCCCTCGAAATTTCTCACCTTAACTCACGAAAAGGTTAGGGTATTTCGTTCGCATTTCTTCTTCCACTTCCCAGGTAGCTACCTCTACCCCATGGTTTCTCCACAGTATCTTCACCAATGGAATCTGCTTGTTTCTTAGCTCTTTGACTTTCCGGTCAAGCACTTGGACAGGTTTTTCTTCGTAAGCAAGTAATTCGTCCACGTCGATCTCCTCTGGTTGTAAGACATGGGAGGGGTCAGGATAGTACTTCTTGAGCATCGTGACGTGGAAAACGTCGTGAATTCGAGAGAGACTTGATGGCAGTTCTTGTCTATACGCTACCGCATCTATCCTCTGCAAGATCTTATAAGGTCCGACAAACCTTGGTTGAAGCTTCTTTCCTTTACCTGCCGTGACACTCCGTAAAGGGGTGACTTTAAGAAATACATGGTCTCCAACCTCGAACTCCAAATCTTTCCTTCTATTGTCTGCGTAGCTCTTTTGTCGGCTTTGAGCTGTTTGGAGTCGTTGCCGTATCAACTTGACCTTTTCTCGAGCTTCCTCCATCCAAGGAATAGTTGCTGGATCTAGTGTCTTCCTCTCGCCAACTTCATCCCAATAAATTGGTGATCGGCATTTTCGTCCATATAGTGCTTCATATGGAGCCATTTGAATCGATGAATGGTAGCTATTGTTGTATGCAAACTCTACTAAGGTCATGTGTTGACCCCAGTTGCCTCCAAAATCCAGAATGCAAGTTCGTAGCATGTCCTCGAGAGTTTGAATGGTTCGTTCTGATTGTCCATCCGTCTGAGGGTGATAGGTTGTGCTCAAGTTGAGTTTCGTCCCTAGAGTCTCCTGGAACTTTTGCCAAAACCGAGATACGAAACGTGGATCTCGATCGGAGACGATGCTCACCGGAACACCGTGCAGCTTTACAATCTCGTCCATGTACAGTTGAGCCAACTTGTCCATGGAATACTTCATGTTCACCGGCAAGAAATGGGCCGACTTGGTTAATCGATCGACGATCACCCAAACGGCATCGTGTCCTCGCTGCGTTCGCGGCAAACCTGAAACGAAGTCCATGGTGATGTTTTCCCACTTCCATTCAGGTATCTCAAGGGGTTGTAACAAGCCCGATGGTTTTTGATGCTCTGCTTTCACTTGTTGACATATGAGACATTTTTGCACGTACAGAGCAATTTCCTTCTTCATATTGTCCTACCAATAATTTCCTTTCAGGTCTTGATACATCTTACTACTACTCGGATGGATTGTATACTTGGATCGATGGGCTTCCTCTAGAATC